>NC_031965.2:28497118-28534575 GCF_001858045.2 Oreochromis niloticus | reverse complement strand
CCATTATTATAGTCGTCCCACTAGGTGGCGCTCTAACCATTACTGACAAATGGCATAACAAACATTTCCGAAGCTCGAGTCTCATCACGCCTGCGACCTTTGGGAGAGATTGGACATTGTGTTTTGAGCGACAGCAGGTTACTGCTTTTTGGCGAGTGATTGAAACTCCACGTGCCGCCATGACCACCCCGTTTCCCTGAACGTAAAAAGCTTCGCAATTTAACATCACAAGGTCTTTAGATTCCACACACAGGAGATCGCGTAAATCTAATGAAATCCCTTGGAGGAGTTCGTCAAAGTATGAGGCCTGAAAAGAGGGAAAATGTCGCCAATTTACACATTAATTTTAAAATGGCTGACTTCCTGTTGGATTGGGATATTGCTCCAAGAGACTTTTTTGTACATCTTGATATCTCCAATAAGCTTGCCAGGTTTCAAACTCATACATAAACACAGAGCAGGGGCTGTTGTTTTGAAATTTTGTAGGGGGCGCTGTGGAGCCATTTTGCGCTGTTCAAGGAAAATGAACATATAAAAAGAAATCCCTCATCACATTAGAGGTGTGCGCCAAATTTCAAGACTTTTTAAACTTTTCAAGCCCCTCAAAAGCCACTTCATCTTTCATGGTGAACTGCGCTGCCACCAGGTGCGCCGTTCAGTTTATAGTCACAATTTTCTCACTGAAGCATCAAGAGGGACTGATGGTGATATTCACCGCTTTTGAGGTGGCCACGATGAACCTGTGAAATCAGTACAACAAAATGAAAGACATGACATTTCCTGGTGCCACTAGGTGGCGCTCTACGTATTCCTGACAATGGGCATACCAATCTGTTCAGGGCGGGTCTGACATCATCCCTGTAAATCTGGTACTGATCGATTGGATTTCATTGAGTTACACTAATTTGTTTCTTCATGGCGAGACCTCAATGTTCGCCATGCTGCTGGGGTCACACCCTTCAGCGAAAACTCACAGTTTTCTCTGTACCCAAGACCAACTCCTTAAGGCTTTCCTGGAGAAATTTGAGGCTGCAGATGTCACCCATTACATACTGTACCCCAAAGTGTAAACATGACATTTCCTGTTCCCACTAGTGGCGCTGTCCCTGGTGTCAAATATGGCAGTTGAAATATGTTCAGGGGTGGAGCCTTATCATATGTGTCCACTTTGGTCAAGGTCGGACAATGTATGACAGAACGAGAGGCAATAAGATTTTCATGGCGAGTCATCGAAATTCGCCGTGGCGCCACGGCCTCACAGTAACCCGAAAACTCAAAAGCTCCGCAATTTAACATGGCCCAGGTGTGTAGTTGACACTGACCAAATATGAAGCTTGTACGATGAAATTCCAATGAGGAGTTCGCAAAGTTCGAGGCATGGAAATGGCAAAATTAGAGCCAAAATGTCACCTTCACTTCCAAATGCGGACTTCCTGTTGGGTTTAGGACATGGCCATAATAGACTTTTATGTGCGTCTCCGAACGTTAGATATGTGTTCCGAGTTTTATACATGTAGGTCATACCCATCTCGGGGGCTCGCGTTTCTCATTTTTCTAGGTGGCGCTACTGAGCCAATTTTCCCTGGACATGTCTACGGACATTAAAATACGTAAATTTTCACCAGACCTGACGCGTCTGCAAAATTTCATGAGTTTTCGAGCATGTTTAGGCCCTCAAAAGGCCGATTCATTTGCCGAAATAATAATAATAATAATAATAATAATAATAATTAAAGCTGCAAGCAGCGATATGAGGGCCCTCGCACCCCCGGCGCGTCGAGCCAAGCCCACACCTAAAACCAGCGCTTCCGATCTGATGTCACATTGATGGAATTCATGCATTTAACCACCAGCTAAATTTCATCTCATTCAACCATTATTATAGTCGTCCCACTAGGTGGCGCTCTAACCATTCTGACAAATGGCATAACAAACATTTCCGAGCTCGAGTTCATCACGCCTGCGACTTTGGGAGAGATTGGACATTGTGTTTTTGAGCGACAGCAGGTTACTGCTTTTTGGCGAGTGATGAAACTCCACGTGCCGCCATGACCACCCCGTTTCCCTGAACGTAAAAAGCTTCGCATTTAACATCACAAAGGTCTTTAGATTCCACACACAGGAGATCGCGTAATCTATGAAATCCCTTGGAGGAGTTCGTCAAGTATGAGGCCTGAAAAGAGGGGAAATGTCGCCAAATTTACACATTAATTTTAAAATGGCTGACTTCCTGTTGGATTTGGGATATTGCTCCAAGAGACTTTTTTGTACATCTTGATATCTCCAATAAGCTTGCCAGGTTTCAAACTCATACATAAAACACAGAGCAGGGGCTGTTGTTTTGAAATTTTGTAGGGGGCGCTGTGGAGCCATTTTGCGCTGTTCAAGGAAAATGAACATATAAAAGAAATCCCTCATCACATTAGAGGTGTGCGCCAAATTCAAGACTTTTTAAACTTTTCAAGCCTCAAAAGCCACTTCATCTTTCATGGTGAACTGCGCTGCCACCAGGGTGCGCCGTTCAGTTTATAGTCACAATTTTCTCACTGAAGCATCAAGAGGGACTGATGGTGATATTCACCGCTTTTGAGGTGGCCACGATGAACCTGTGAAAATCAGTACAACAAAATGAAAGACATGACATTTCCTGGTGCCACTAGGTGGCGCTCTACGTATTCCTGACAATGGGCATATCAATCTGTTCAGGGCGGGTCTGACATCATCCCTGTAAAATCTGGTACTGATCAGATTGGATTTCATTGAGTTACACTAATTTGTTTCTTCATGGCGAGACCTCAATGTTCGCCATGCTGCTGGGTCACACCCTTCAGCGAAAACTCACAGTTTTCTCTGTAACCCAAGACCAACTCCTTAAGGCTTTCCTGGAGAAATTTGAGGCTGCAGATGTCACCCATTACAATACTGTACCCCAAAGTGTAAAACATGACATTTCCTGTTCCCACTAGGTGGCGCTGTCCCTGGTGTCAAATATGGCAGTTGAAATATGTTCAGGGTGGAGCCTTATCATATGTGTCCACTTTGGTCAAGGTCGGACAATGTATGACAGAACGAGAGGCAATAAGATTTTCATGGCGAGTCATCGAAATTCGCCGTGGCGCCACGGCCTCACAGTAACCCGAAAACTCAAAAGCTCCGCAATTTAACATGGCCCAGGTGTGTAGTTGACACTGACCAAATATGAAGCTTGGACGATGAAATTCCAATGAGGAGTTCGCAAAGTTCGAGGCATGGAAATGGCAAATTAGAGCCAAAATGTCACTTCACTTCCAAATGGCGGACTTCCTGTTGGGTTTAGGACATGGCCATAATAGACTTTTATGTGCGTCTCCGAACGCTAGATATGTGTTCCGAGTTTTATACATGTAGGTCATACCCATCTCGGGGGCTCGCGTTTCTCATTTTTCTAGGTGGCGCTACTGAGCCAATTTTCCCTGGACATGTCTACGGACATTAAATACGTAAATTTTCACCAGACCTGACGCGTCTGCAAAATTTCATGAGTTTTCGAGCATGTTTAGGCCTCAAAAGGCCGATTCATTTGCCGAAATAATAATAATATAATAATAATAATATAATAATAATTAAGCTGCAAGCAGCGATATGAGGCCCTCGCACCCCGGCGTGTCGAGCCAAGCCCAACACCTAAAACCAGCGCTTCCGATCTGATGTCACATTGATGGAATTCATGCATTTAACCATCAGCTAAAATTTCATCTCATTCAACCAATATTATAGTCATCCCACTAGGTGGCGCTCTAACCATTACTGACAAATGGCATAACAACATTTCCGAGCTCGAGTCTCATCACGCTTGCGACTTTGGGAGAGATTGGACATTGTGTTTTTGAGTGACAGCAGATTACTGCTTTTTGGCGAGTGATTGAAACTCCACGTGCCGCCATGGCCACCCCGTTTCCCTGAACGTAAAAAGCTTCGCAATTTAACATCACAAAGGTCTTTAGATTCCACACGCAGGAGATCGGGTTAATCTGATGAATCCCTTGGAGGAGTTCGTCAAAGTATGAGGCCTGAAAAGAGGGGAAAATGTCGCCAAATTTACACATTAATTTTAAAATGGCTGACTTCCTGTTGGATTTGGGATATTGCTCCAAGAGACTTTTTTGTACATCTTGATATCTCCAATAAGCTTACCAGGTTTCAGACTTATAAATAAAACACAGAGCAGGGGCTGATGTTTTGAAATTTTGTAGGGGCGCTGTGGAGCCATTTTGCGCTGTTCAAGGAAAATGAACATATAAAAGAAATCCCTCATCACATTAGAGGTGTGCGCCAAATTTCAAGACTTTTTAAACTTTTCAAGCCCCTCAAAAGCCACTTCATCTTTCATGGTGAACTGCGTTGCCACCAGGGTGCGCCGTTCAGTTTATAGTCACAATTTTCTCACTGAAGCATCAAGAGGGACTGATGGTGATATTCACCGCTTTTGAGGTGGCCACGATGAACCTGTGAAAATCAGTACAACAAAATGAAAGACATGACATTTCCTGGTGCCACTAGGTGGCGCTCTACGTATTCCTGACAATGGGCATATCAATCTGTTCAGGGCGGGTCTGACATCATCCTGTAAAATCTGGTACTGATCAGATTGGATTTCATTGAGTTATACTAATTTGTTTCTTCATGGCGAGACCTCAATGTTCGCCATGCTGCTGGGGTCACACCCTTCAGCGAAACTCACAGTTTTCTCTGTAACCCAAGACCAACTCCTTAAGGCTTTCCTGGAGAAATTTGAGGCTGCAGATGTCACCCATTACAATACTGTACCCCAAAGTGTAAAACATGACATTTCCTGTTCCCACTAGGTGGCGCTGTACCTGATGTCAAATATGGCAGTTGAAATATGTTCAGGGGTGGAGCCTTATCATATGTGTCCACTTTGGTCAAGGTCGGACAATGTATGACAGAACGAGAGGCAATAAGATTTTCATGGCGAGTCATTGAAATTCGCCGTGGCGCCACGGCCTCACCGTATCCCGAAAACTCAAAAGCTCCGCAATTTAACATGGCGCAGGTGTGTAGTTGACACTGACCAAATATGAAGCTTGTACGATGAAATTCCAATGAGGAGTTCGCAAAAGTTCGAGGCATGGAAATGGCAAAATTAGAGCCAAAATGTCACCTTCACTTCCAAATGGCGGACTTCCTGTTGGGTTTGCGTCAATGGTCCCACTGACTTTTTTGTTCGTCTTGGCATGATACACATGTGTGCCAAATTTCATACATGTAGCTAAAACGATGTGTCCGTAGGGCTGCATTTAACAAGGCATAGGTGGCGCTACTGAGCCATTTCCCAGTGCTCATACGTAAAACCATTAAAATACAAAATTTTTCACCAGACCTGGCATGTGTGCAAAATTCCAAGAGTTTTCGAGCATGTTAAAGCCCTCAAAAAGGCCCTTCTTTTGCCTGAATAATAATAATAATAATAATTAAAGCTGCAAGCAGCGATATGAGGGCCCTCGCACCCCCGGCGCGTCGAGCCAAGCCCAACACCTAAAACCAGCGCTTCCGATCTCATGTCACATTGATGGAATTCATGCATTTAACCACCAGCTAAAATTTCATCTCATTCAACCATTATTATAGTCGTCCCACTAGGTGGCGCTCTAACCATTACTGACAAATGGCATAACAAACATTTCCGAGCTCGAGTCTCATCACGCCTGCGACCTTTGGGATAGATTGGACATTGTGTTTTTGAGCGACAGCAGGTTACTGCTTTTTGGCGAGTGATTGAAACTCCACGTGCCGCCATGACCACCCCGTTTCCCTGAACGTAAAAAGCTTCGCAATTTAACATCACAAAGGTCTTTAGATTCCACACACAGGAGATCGCGTAAATCTAATGAAATCCCTAGGAGGAGTTCGTCAAAGTATGAGGCCTGAAAAGAGGCGAAAAAGTGGCTAAAATTACACCTTAATTTTAAAATGGCTGACTTCCTGTTGGATTTGGGATATTGCTCCAAGAGACTTTTTTGTACATCTTGATATCCTCCATAAGCTTACCAGGTTTCAGACTTATAAATAAAACACAGAGCAGGGGCTGATGTTTTGAAATTTTGTAGGGGCGCTGTGGAGCCATTTTGCACTATTCAAGGAAAATGATCACATAACAACAAAGCCCTCATCACATTGGAGGTTTGGGCCAAATTCCAAGACTTTTTAAAATTTCCAAGCCCCTCAAAAGGCACTTCGTCTTTCATGGTGAACCGCGTTGCCACCAGGGTGCGCCGTTCAGTTTAAAGTCACAATTTTCGCACAGAAGCATCATGAAGGACTGATGGTGATACTCACCGCTTTTGAGGTGGCCACGATGAACCTGTGAAAATCAGTACAACAAAATGAAAGACATGACATTTCCTGGTGCCACTAGGTGGCGCTCTACGTATTCCTGACAATGGGCATACCAATCTGTTCAGGGCGGGTCTGACATCATCCCTGTAAATCTGGTACTGATCAGATTGGATTTCATTGAGTTACACTAATTTGTTTCTTCATGGCGAGACCTCAATGTTCGCCATGCTGCTGGGGTCACACCCTTCAGCGAAAACTCACAGTTTTCTCTGTAACCCAAGACCAACTCCTTAAGGCTTTCCTGGAGAAATTTGAGGCTGCAGATGTCACCCATTACAATACTGTACCCCAAAGTGTAAAACATGACATTTCCTGTTCCCACTATGTGGCGCTGTCCCTGATGTCAAATATGGCAGTTGAAATATGTTCAGGGGTGGAGCCTTATCATATGTGTCCACTTTGGTCAAGGTCGGACAATGTATGACAGAACGAGAGGCAATAAGATTTTCATGGCGAGTCATCGAAATTCGCCGTGGCGCCACGGCCTCACAGTATCCCGAAAACTCAAAAGCTCCGCAATTTAACATGGCCCAGGTGTGTAGTTGACACTGACCAAATATGAAGCTTGTACGATGAAATTCCATTGAGGAGTTCGCAAAAGTTCGAGGCATGGAAATGGCAAAATTAGAGCCAAAATGTCACCTTCACGTCTAAATTGCGGACTTCCTGTTGGGTTTGCGTCATATGTGGCCACAGACTTTTTTGTTTGTCTCGGCATGATACACATGTGTGCCAGATTTCATAGATGTAGCTAAAACGATGTGTTCGTAGGGCTGCATTTAACAGCGCATAGGTGGCGCTCTAGAGCCATTTCCCAGTGCTCATATGTAAAACCATTAAAATACGAAATTTTTCACCAGACCTGGCATGTGTGCAAAATTTCATGAGTTTTCGAGCATGTTAAAGCCCTCAAAAAGGCCCTTGTTTTGCCTGAATAATAATAATAATAATAATAATAATAAGAAACGGAGCAGATACAATAGGGCCTTCGCACTCTCGGTGCTCGGGCCCTAATAATAATAATAATAATAAGAAACAGAGCAGATACAATAGGGCCTTCGCACTTTTGTGCTCGGGCCCTAATTAAAGCTGCAAGCAGCGATATGAGGGCCCTCGCACCCCCGGCGCGTCGAGCCAAGCCCAACACCTAAAACCAGCGCTTCCGATCTGATGTCACATTGATGGAATTCATGCATTTAACCACCAGCTAAAATTTCATCTCATTCAACCATTATTATAGTCGTCCCACTAGTTGGCGCTCTAACCATTACTGACAAATGGCATAACAAACATTTCCGAGCTTGAGTCTCATCACGCCTGCGACCTTTGGGAGAGATTGGACATTGTGTTTTTGAGCGACAGCAGGTTACTGCTTTTTGGCGAGTGATTGAAACTCCACGTGCCGCCATGACAACCCCGTTTCCCTGAACGTAAAAAGCTTCGCAATTTAACATCACAAAGGTCTTTAGATTCCACACACAGGAGATCGCGTAAATCTAATGAAATCCCTTGGAGGAGTTCGTCAAAGTATGAGGCCTGAAAAGAGGGGAAAATGTCGCCAAATTTACACATTAATTTTAAAATGGCTGACTTCCTGTTGGATTTGGGATATTGCTCCAAGAGACTTTTTTGTACATCTTGATATCTCCAATAAGCTTGCCAGGTTTCAAACTCATACATAAAACACAGAGCAGGGGCTGTTGTTTTGAAATTTTGTAGGGGGCGCTGTGGAGCCATTTTGCGCTGTTCAAGGAAAATGAACATATAAAAAGAAATCCCTCATCACATTAGAGGTGTGCGCCAAATTTCAAGACTTTTTAAACTTTTCAAGCCCCTCAAAAGCCACTTCATCTTTCATGGTGAACTGCGTTGCCACCAGGGTGCGCCGTTCAGTTTATAGTCACAATTTTCTCACTGAAGCATCAACAGGGACTGATGGTGATATTCACCGCTTTTGAGGTGGCCACGATGAACCTGTGAAAATCAGTACAACAAAATGAAAGACATGACATTTCCTGGTGCCACTAGGTGGCGCTCTACGTATTCCTGACAATGGGCATATCAATCTGTTCAGGGCGGGTCTGACATCATCCCTGTAAAATCTGGTACTGATCACATTGGATTTCATTGAGTTACACTAATTTGTTTCTTCATGGCGAGACCTCAATGTTCGCCATGCTGCTGGGGTCACACCCTTCAGCGAAAACTCACAGTTTTCTCTGTAACCCAAGACCAACTCCTTAAGGCTTTCCTGGAGAAATTTGAGGCTGCAGATGTCACCCATTACAATACTGTACCCCAAAGTGTAAAACATGACATTTCCTGTTCCCACTAGGTGGCGCTGTCCCTGATGTCAAATATGGCAGTTGAAATATGTTCAGGGGTGGAGCCTTATCATATGTGTCCACTTTGGTCAAGGTCGGACAATGTATGACAGAACGAGAGGCAATAAGATTTTCATGGCGAGTCATCGAAATTCGCCGTGGCGCCACGGCCTCACCGTATCTCGAAAACTCAAAAGCTCCGCAATTTAACATGGCCCAGGTGTGTAGTTGACACTGACCAAATATGAAGCTTGTACAATGAAATTCCAATGAGGAGTTCGCAAAAGTTCGAGGCATGGAAATGGCAAAATTAGAGCCAAAATGTCACCTTCACTTCCAAATGGCGGACTTCCTGTTGGGTTTAGGACATGGCCATAATAGACTTTTATGTGCGTCTCCGAACGTTAGATAAGTGTTCCGAGTTTTATACATGTAGGTCATACCCATCTCGGGGGCTCGCGTTTCTCATTTTTCTAGGTGGCGCTACTGAGCCAATTTTCCCTGGACATGTCTACGGACATTAAAATACGTAAATTTTCACCAGACCTGACGCGTGTGCAAAATTTCATGAGTTTTCGAGCATGTTTAGGCCCTCAAAAGGCCGATTCATTTGCCGAAATAATAATAATAATAATAATAATAATAATAATAATAATAATAATAAGAAACAGAGCAGATACAATAGGGCCTTCGCACTTTTGTGCTCGGGCCCTAATAATAAATTAGCCTTGAGACATGTGTTTGATACCTTATGTGTTGAAAAACCTTGAGTAGTTTTTTATGTGATTATTTTATTTGTTCGTTGGATGATTTGGAAGAATAATTAAAAAAACAAAAAAAACAACAAAAATAAAACATATTTGGCATTAGATTAGAGATTAGAATAGGACTAGAGTAAAGGTTAAGGTTAAAAGACCATACAGACTCATTTGGGTGTCGTGCCGCATCCTGGAGGTGTTCATAGTAGGGCTGTTAACAAATATTCTAGATTTGATTACGGGGGTAAAAAAAAGAAGCATTTCTTTGTGTTCTGAGCAGCACAGACTGGAGCTGGACTTCTGACAGAGAAGTTGTGCGCGTAAAACATATTTAAATGTTCTTTGAAAGAATAGTCAAACGTGGTTTTGGCCAACTCTTACAGCTGTTACAGCACTAATTCACACAGAACTTAACCAGATTTTATTTCTGAAATTTGCTTAGTAACTGGCAGCATGCCTCTTACCCATATAACACATCTAACTCTACTTCATAAACATCTGGCAACATACACTCACAGGCCACTTTAGTAGGTGCACGAATAACACCAGCTTGGACTTCCTTTGCCTCCAGAACTGCATTAATTCTTTGAGAGACATATTCAACAACAAAGTTGTTCTATTGGATTGAGAGCTGGTGACTGTGGAGACCATTCGAGTACAGTAAATTAATGGTAATGTTCAAGAAACCAGTTTCTGATGATTTGAGCTTTGTGACATGGTGGGTTATCTTGCTGGAGCAACCATCAGAAGATGGGTACACTGTAGGTATAAAGAGATGGATGTAGTATCAATTGAGCATCGCTTAAAACCATAGGAACAAAACTCACGTAGGCTGACTAAGGTGTCCAAAGTGTCCCAAGAAAATATTCTTCACGCTATTAATCATCCACCACCAGCCTGAACTGTTGATACAAAGCAGGATGGAGCTATGCTTTGATACGCTTTGCACCAAATTTTGACCCCGTCATCTTGAAGTTGCAGCAGAAATTGAGCTTTATCTACTATTAAACCATTTTTTGTGAAAAATGGTTATTTGAGTTACTCTTGCTTTCCTATCAGCTGTAAGCAGAGATGATTGTGGAGAAAGTGGAGAAGTTTCTAAAAATACTCAGACAAACCTGTCTGGCACAACAACCGTGTCACATTCAAAGTCATTAAAATCACCTTTCTTCCTCATTCTAGTACTTAGTTTCCACTTCAGCAGCTGTTTTGACCATGTCTACATGTGACTGGTTTATTTGACATTTCCTTAAACAATTGAACATCTGTTCAATGATCATGTTGAGCATGCAGCAGATGAAACATCTGTGCTAAAGTTGACTTGCTTAGCTATAAAGATAAGACTCCGCTTTCCTCATTTAAAATATATATCTAAATAGATTTAAGACACTCAAGCAGCTCTTTGATTCAGATGGACTAAGCAGGTGAAGATAAAGTGTTTTGTTGCATTTGATTCTGTGCCATAAACATGCAGTATATAAATATTTTACTAGCTTTTAAGCAAATTTTAATCCCTTTTGGCTGCTTTACTGTTTCAATAGTGACTGCTTTTGTCAGGCAGTATTAATGGCGGATAATTTGGTAGCACAGATCTGCAAAGAGATTTGTGACAATCGTGAAGTCAAAATGAACAACACACACAAGTACCCTTATTTGCTTCACAATCAAACCACAGCTATTGCTGACCCAGCTGCAGATATAGGTGAGGAAAAAAAGCACAAACAATACTGAAAGCAGATCTGTGATGTTCCGTCTTGATACTTCCTCATTCTGCAACTGCCTGCATCAAACTTTCGGCTGGGATTTTCACCTTGTGAAGTACTGTTCTTACCTCTAGGTGGCACAGGGGTGAAGGGGATGCTTTGAGACAGCCTCATCAAGTTGTTCCGCTCCACAGCTACAAGAGGAAAAGTACACATGAACATACACCATGTACACCAGCAGTAGAGGAGTGAAGTAAAACTGCAGAAAATACTTTGTCTCGGTTACACTTTTCACCTACATTTTAGTACTGATTTTAATAAAAATATTAATAGATACAAACATGGAACAGATCCTACTGTCTAGCATCACCATCTCACCTGAGTACTGGTAGCTTTCAATGGGCTTGAATGGAGAGCCAATAGCTACGGAAAACAGAAAATAATGTGTTTATATTTGTGCAAAACATACCAGCAATAATGACTCAATGATCTTCGGAATTATTAATTTAAGACCGTCCAGACTATCAAACAGACATGTTGTACCTCTGACCCTCAGTGCTATTTTATTGATACAGTTTGTTTGTTGTAAGTCAGGGCTGTCTGATTATAACAAAAATCATTATTGTAATTTTTTAGTTAATACTGAGATCGTGCTTGTTTAGTCACAGAAAAGTAGAACTACAACTTCCTTGCTACTAGAACACAAAAATAAGCGCAGGACATATTTGCAATCAGCTCTTAGTATTAAAAAACTCAACTTAACTAGCTGTCAACTTGTATTCTGGTTATGTTCCTATATAAAAACATGGTCGCCAAGCCGTTAAATCACCATTCTGCAGCAGCTACGTGACTATTTGTGGGGGATTTGCGGTATTATTGGAAATAAACTGCACTGCACTTCATACACTAAAGTGACTTTTATGATGGAAGCTGACTGCGTACGCATGTTTGAAGCAATCATTTTAAGGTTAAGTTCATTGCACACTGTTGTAATACTCTGGGTTGTGCCAGAGTCTCCAATAACTGTCTTCAATAATGTGACTGTAGTATTAAGAAAAAGTTTTCTTTGTAATCATGACTTTTCTTGAACTTTAATTATAATCACTTAAAACTAAATAAATAGTTGTAATAATCCAAGTAATCCTACCAGAGAGAAGCAACATTTTAAAAAAGGGGCATAATTGCATAACATTATGCAGCTTAATAATTGTTCTATTTTAATTATCTTGTTTTAATAAATCTCCAGAAGACAACATTTTAAATGATAACCTTTGGAGATATTAGCTGTATAGATGCCTGCTTTATTTGATTTTTGTGAAAGGTTTGTGTCATGGTTTCTGCAAAGAAGCCTTGCTGTTCCTGAGTTTTTCAAATTAGTGATTTGAGCACCAGAGAAGTGACATTTATTTCTATTAAAATCAAATGAAGCCAGACCTGACACTTCCAAAATAGGGCAGCTTCCATTAAAGCAATCTCAATGGATTAAAAGTACTTCATGTCCACAGTTAAATAAATAATGTTCCTTTAACCCTTAGATGCACACGTGGGGTCAAAAATGACCCCACGGGTTGTTTTTCTTCAAAATCTTTAAAATGAAAAGTTGTAATATATTCATATTCCAGGTATTCCTCATAAAATATGTTTGCAACATGAGGCCATTTGCATTTTTATTTATTTTTTCATTAATTAAAAAAAAATGCAGTTTTTGTATCACTACCCCACTCTTCCACAAGTGGGGTCAAAAATGACCCCAAGCAGTTCCTATGGAATCTTCTATGAAACTTTCATTCTTAGCAACTCTGACTGACCCACTTACACTTCTGATGGATCAAGAGTTAATTTTTACACAGTAACATACATGATTTATAGTCAGGGCTGCACATAAGTGGTTCGAAGGTGCACATTCACTGTCAAAATAAAAGTATTCCCTGAAATTCAGAGAATACACACTTCTTTTGCGGTGGAGGAACACCAAAGTAATTGCTTACGGAGCTTGCTTATTCAACATCTTTAAGAGTTCTGAACAAATGTCTGTCCTCCTCCAGAACATCTAATGTATGCAAACGAGCGTTCCAACTTCTTATCTGGTACGCGTCTTTTATTTTGACAGTGAATGTGCACCTGCGAACCATTTATGTGCAGCCCTGTTTATAGTGTCCTGTGCATTTCAAACATTGTCCTTTATGATGGTTTTTTTTATATCAAAAGTAACATGGCTGCTATGAGGCCAGCTAGGATCCCTGTGGACCTTGGCCTACAAATGATCCTGGACGGATGGGATGAAGAGCCCATCAGAGGCATTTACTCAGAATCTGACATCTAAGATATAGACGACCCAGACTATTGTCCCCCCCACTAAACAAGGCCAGTCAGATACAGAGGAGCCCTCTGATGAGTCCTCTGAAGAGGAAATGGATATTGAGTCTAACAGAATGAGCCCCTCTTACTGCTCTAGCCACAATATTCTGAATTAGACAGCCAGGGCTTGCACCTGGGTTTAGTCCTGTCTCCCCTATAGATGCATGGAAGATGTTGATGTCTGATAATATAATAGAAGAGGTGCTGTCATACACAAACATGGAGGCACGAAGAGTAGCCACAGACAGGGGAAAAGAGTGGAAAAATGTAATCAAACTTAAGCTCCTGGCCTTCATTTGATTGACCATTCTTGCAGGAAGTGAGAAGAACTGGGATGTACCAGTTGGTGTGTTTTTTGGGAGTCATCTGCATAACCCATTGTACAAGGCTGCTATGTCAATTCAAAGATTTGAACATATTCGCTGTTTCTTGCACTTTGATGACAAGAGGACCAGAGCCTACCGACTAAAAACAAACCACATGGCAGCTTTCCGCTACATATGGGGCCTGTTCCTGGTCAACTGCAGACTGAAATTCATCCTCAGTGATTGTGTTACAGTGGATGAACAACTTGTGCCTTTCAGAGGGAAGACCCAGCTTCTGCAGTATATGCCGAGCAAGCATACAAAAGTGATACAAGTGATACAAAAACTGCAATTTCTTAAAATTAATGAAAAAATAAATAAAAATGCAAAGGGCCTCATGTCACAAACATGTTTTATGAGGAATAACTCAAATATGAAAATATTACAACTCTTTGTTTTAAAGATTTTGAAGAAAAACAACCGAGTTTATAGCAAAATGCATTGTTTCTATTTGGGGTCATTTTTGACCCCACTCGTGGAAGAGTGTAGGTATTGGTAGGTTGTGCATCTAAGGGTTAAGAAAAATGTGAATTGTTCCAACATCCACCAACAGGTGTCACTGCACTACTTCTTAACAGAGGCACAAACAGGCCCATGCTCTTTTTACTACTAAAAGTTTTTTTTTAATTTAAGAAAAAAAATAGACTGAAGTATAAACATGTAATATCTATATAATATCTATGTAATATCTATACTTTTTTTTTTACCGACTGACTCTATTAAGGGCCAAAAATGTGTTGTAGATAAATTTAAATCCTTGTTTTGTTCAAAAATACATAAAATGATTTTCATATATAACAACAAAAACAACAAATGCCATTTTCCACTCATTTTAAAAGTTTGCTTTAAAACTGATCGGATTAGCCGTTTTTCATGGATTAATCTCCCACCAAAGCTCAGAACAGATGAAACGCCTAATGCAGATAATTATTGTGCTTTTTGGCCAGTCAGCGACACTCACAGTCTTTTCTGGGTCCGAGGTGGGTGTGACGTGGCGTATAGAGAGAAACTGCAGCTGTAACCACAGAAGAAGAACTAAACAGTAAAAAAAAAACTCATCCAGAAAAAAAACAAAACAAAAAAAACAAAAAAAACCCCATTAAATATTCTGCAGCAGCGTTTCTCTCTCCTATCAGATTTGTCTGCAGGTGTAGGCTTTTAAATATTAGTGAAATCGTTCCTCTCTATCACATATTATTGATCTGTTCTAGACCTTTCCTTCTCTGGTATAAGCTGCGCACAACTCTAAACACGTGCTGTGACGTGTTCTTCCCTTAAGGTCAACTGAGTTTATTCTAAAGAACAATGCTGCGAAAGACAAATCACAATTCTTCAGTTAAACATTAACAAAATATCGTGACAATGGTATTTTGAAAAAAGGAAAGGTGTTTTTTGGTGAAACCTGTTACAGTATAGATTTTATTGCACACAAAGGATGCTGAGAAAGCTAACAGATCAAAGATCATTGTGATAACATTGTAAGTAAGCAACCGGACTAGTTAAACCAGACAGAAATACCCTGACTACGCAGATTTCAGAGGAGCACAGATCTCACCTGTTAGTGTGTCTTCCCCAGGGGCCCGCCTGATAGGGAAAATACACAAATAAATACAAATAAGTACTAAAGCCCAGCTTGACTTTGACTTTACTCTGTGCCTGTGCGTGTGTGCGTGTGTGGACACTTACAGGCTGCTGGCTTGGGCCGATTTGACCTGAATTCTTTCCTGGTAAAGAAAGCAGAAGTTGTTAAACAGTTACAGGAACAGGTACAAATATAGTTCAGAGTTAATCTGCACAATATATGACTTTTTCCGATGGAAAGTACACGGACTAATCTTACCAGTACTGCAGCCCTGGGGTCATCATGTGTGAGGATGTCTTCAGCAGACACTCTGCTCCTGTCCTTCTTTGTCAGAGCTAAAGAAACACAACCAGTGACAAACAACCCGTATATTTCAAAAGACGTGAAACATTGATCACATCAATATACAGTCGGTTCAGAAGTATTCTGGAACAATGTTTGTCATTTTTCATCTGGCCATCTTCAAAGTGGATTTTAGTTCAAACAATCAGAACATGATTGATTTCCGGTGAGCGATAGCGACGTTATCGGCCTCACGAAACTGTTCTTCGGTCAATTGTTCAGTTACCTTTGAGCCTCTGAAAATAGGGGACGTTTGCTGCGTTTTTTTACCTTGGAAACTTGAGCTGGGAGTGACGTCATACCCAAGATGGCTGAGTTCTAGTATTTGCAGCTGTTTTTGTTTTGTTCCCCATCATTCAACCATCACTACCATTACGTGCAGCATTTCCATCTTCCCACTTTCAATGTAACGCAGTATTTGTATAAAAACAGCTATAATTCCTCAACAGTTAATGCACTACCTGAATCACACTGAAACTGTGTGACACAATCACATTGTGTGGTGGTGCACAAAGGAAAAATTACCAAACTTCTGAACCCACTGCACGTTATAATTCATCGCTGTTTTGTGAACTTACTCGAGTCTGGGTGAAGAAAGGCTGGGTTTCTGTCAAACTCAGTGAAGCCAGCATAAGAGTTGACTGCTCTGATGTAAGCGTGACCTTCGGGTTGAGCCTGGGGACGACATAAAAACACATTGAGATTAAAAAACAAAAATAACAAAAACAAAAGCACACATGCAAAAAGTTGTGTGAAGGCAAACAGTTCTTAATCACAGATCTGTGGTGAATTTGACAGTTTAGCTGTAACGGAAGATTATAAGTTAACCTAACAGAAATTTAGCATCCTGTTTACTCATCATGTTTTAATAAGTCAGCCATCTGTCACACACCAATTAACAAGTTACTGAATGACTCTTCAGGTTTTGGTTTTTTTTTCTGTTTTTTTGATTAGTCAGAACACGTATTTGCAAATTCAGGAAAAAGGAGATTGGTTTGTTTTGCTGTGGTTTGGTTGTTTTTACATGCTTATTATGCAAACAGCCCAGTCAGTCATGTTAGGAGTCTACATATGAAAGAAGAAGAAGAAGAAGAAGACGAAGAAGAAGACGAAGACATTCACTGTCTACGGAGGTCCGACATTATGAGAAGAGAAATTTTAAAATAAATAAATAAAAATAAAAGGTGACATACACACACCTGGGATTTGGTCTGTGTGGTCGGGCAATGCTGTTTGCTGGAGGTGGGGGTTGCTTTGGCCAAAGAGTGCTGGAGTTCCTCACTGTCTTTATGTCCTGAAAAAAGAAAACAAAGTTATATTCCTATTACAAAATCTAATGCAACTGCTCAAATTAATTCAAATTAAGACAAACAAAAAAAAACATACACAGTCCCCAATTTAATGACACGACCAACCCCTTCACGGTGAAATAATCTCAGTTCAACATCTGATTCCTCACCCCCACCTGACAGACACATATACCATAAAATAATAGGGCTGTCCCGAATACAAGTTCTTTTGAGATCCGGGGGACACACATAATCACTAACTATTGTGAAATAGTGCCACATGCAGTGTAAAAATCTGTCTGGGTACTGCTGCTTGCTGGATGGTACAGAGAGAGATGTGGTTTACGCCAAGTAAAAGTGCCCACTGATTTTTTTTTTTTGTGCTTATAAAAAAAAGAGCTGCTAAAACTTGCAACAATCTTAAAACAGTGAGGTGGTGAGCTAAAATGACGATCACTGCTGTTAATGAGAACTGTGAAAACCCATAATTTCCAGGCTTGTCTCTGATTTTATAAGTGCAATCTGCTGTGCTATAACTCAGGTTACAAACAAATATAAAAAGATAACTTATAGAGAAAGAAACAACAGAGGGTTTCCTACTTTGTTCTTAATGCAAAGCATGAGCTCTGCTGCAGAACAATGCAATTCATAGATTTTTTGCTAGTCTCCAACAGTAGAACAAAAATAACTAATTAGCAACATTAAATAAATGAAATGAATTATACTCTGTGTGTGTGTGTGTATATATATATATATATATATATATATATATATATATATATATATATATATATATATATATATATATATATATATATATATATATATATATATATATATATATATATATATATATTTTTATGCCTATGCAACTAAATAAATCCGAATACTCAAATATTTGGATGCAGCCCTACAAAAAAACCCAAAACAAAACAAAAAACATTCATTGTTAACTTCAATAAGAAAACCAATCACCCATACTCCTGTGACTTAGGTGAAAACCACAGAACTACCCAAGAACAAGTCGGGTAAAAGGTCCAGACAGAGCAGAGAAAGGAAAGGAGAAGGTCCCCAGCCAAAGCACTACTGCACTCCTGATCTGGAGGTGTACAGGCCCCAGCACCTGGCAAACGGAGCTCAGACTGAAACTCAAACCTCTTGCTGCATTTGGCCCACTCGCCAGGCTCCTCTTGTCATGATGACCTTCTGACCAACTCTGACCTTCATAGCAAGATGTTGCTTGTTCTGACACTCCCACTCTCTTTATCCACTGTCTGTGGGGTCTCCTGGATGCCACAGCAAACGTTTCAGTGCAGCCTGGCAGTCTATTATTTCCATGGCTGTCACCCAGTGGTGATGCTAACTCCGAGTCTGGAGAGAGTTCATCATCTGTATACCGTCTACTCAGATAGCCGGATCTGCCCTCGTCGTCACTGAATGCCTCGTTTACATATCCCAAACTGGAGTCCCACTCTCTCTCCCCCTTTTCTAACCCCTCTGTGTTCTCAGGCTTCACAGTGCAAGCAGGCAAGCAAGCAGGCTGAGCAGAGCCAGAAGTCTTAGACACAATAACAACAGTAGGATAGAGACATACACACTTTTCATCCTCCTCTTTTATCTTCTCATCACCAGATTCAGGCTCATTCACATACTTACCCACAAATGCCCCAAACTCTACAGACTTGCTGTCTGACTGTAGGGGGTGCTGGTAAAGCCCAGACAGGGCTAGTTCAGGGTGGCTGGAGCCACTGGGCTGGGAGGGGGTGCTGCTGATGTGGAACTGAACCCCAGGAGAGGGCACATTAGGCAGGCTGGATGGTGAGTCGGAAGGGCCCGGCTCTTGTGGACGGGTCTGCTTAGTCTGAGTGAGCGAGTATCCTCGTTGACGCAGCTCTGAAGGGGAAACGGGCACAACACTTTGCTCAAAGGCCCTGCAGTCAGCACTGCTTGACGAGCCAACCTCTGCAGCAAGGTGTCCAAGCCTGAACAAGCCCCTACTCTCTGGACTCAATGCTGGACTCAGGGTGGGGTCCGGCCCCAATTCTGATGCAGGACTGGGCCCGATTCTCCGTCGGCTTTCTGTCCCAGCCCTTCGTTCTGCGCCCATCCCAAACAGAGCATCCGCAATGGTAGCTCCTGTCTGGGGAAAAGAGGAGCCAAAGTAGGCGCTGACACTGCTTTTTCCTTTCACAGATGATTTGGAGAGGGAGCCAGTGTCTGTCGACATGGGGGCAATGCTCGGGACCACATTCTTAGACAGACTGAGCTCCCGAGTGATCTGATTGTGGACCTTGCTGGCTTCTGATGCCCTCTGAACTGTGAGTGTCTTCAGAGTGTCCACGGTCAGGGCTGAGAGGTCCTGCAGGTGGCCAATCTGAGAGTCCAATGTGTGCAATGAGCGCTTTATAAAGTTCACCTTGTTTCCAACCTCCTTCAGCTGCAAGCACATGATCTCAACCCTGTAAATGACAAACAGCAGCTTTCATTACTTACAGAACAACCCAAATTACCTGTAATTTTCCTCATTCAATTCAAATCAATGAAACTGTTCAGATATTGTTATATTGTTTGTTGAATGTTGCTCTTTTCCCTTTTTGCTGAGTTTTTCCTCCTGTCCTTGGGCAAGTACTTCCATAACAGCCTTTTTACGTCCCTGAGATGACTCATGTTATAATTTGGTGCTATATAAATAAAACTTAAAAAATAGATTTCTTGTTTAATATTACTGGTACAATTTTCTGGGTGTTTATTAAAACAAATAAACAAAAAGAAACTGCCATTTGTTTTAATATTTTGAAAACGCATCTTGCCTCTGTGAAGGCCAACAGTGGTCTTACCTTTCTGAAGTAAGGCGTATGCGTTCCTCACTTCCCGAGTGAAACTGATCATCCTTCTCATGAAAGTACGTCTCCACACACTGCTCTTCAAAATCATGAAGCTTCTTTTGGTCTTCCTCTGTGAGAAACAGCTCTAAAAAAAATGAAGCAACAGCAACTTGTAACTGCTGTACATTTCTTTGATGACCACTTAAACTGCTTGTAATGAGTACATAAAGTATTTAAATGTGTCATATTTAAAACAACATGGAGTATGTACTTGGTCCGTAGATATTCTCCTTCTTCCTTTTTCTACACATACAGAAGAGGGAGTATATATGGCACAGTAGGATGAAGGGAGGTGGGAGGACAGGCTTCTCATGGTAGGCCATAATGAAGTGGTAACGCTGGTACTTCCACACCAGATTAGAAATGGACTTCACTTGCATATAGACATTGCTGGAAGCAGAGTTAAACATTTAACTGTCAACTGCATCAATAGCAAGAACACAAAGATCAACAATGAAATCAGAAAGCAGTATCAGTAAATGGACAAAACCAATATGGAGGAATAGAAGTTTAAATGTTCACATAGCTCAAAGCTGGGCAATGCTGAGGCTAAGAAGTACTTACTTGAAAAAGGCGATTAGGAGGTTGACCATCAATATGTACTGCACAAAGAGGTAGACTGCTTGTAGGAAAGGCGTCAGCCACACTCCTGCTGTGCACAGCGACTTCACCGATTGATCACTGTTGTTGGCACAAACTGTGAAGGAAAGAAGTCCATTAGGAAGGAGCAGGACAAACATCCACCAACCTTCTAAAATTACAATGCACACACATGCAGGTTTAATTCATTATCTTCTACAACTAACATTCAAAGATAAAGGAGGACAGCAAAGCTTCAACAGTGTGATGGAGATAAAAATCACTGGAAAAAAATGCTCAAATGACTGCAGTCGTGTAACATTCTTCATAGTTTTGTATCAGATGTATTCATTTAATTTTTATTTCTACTGGCTACAGCTGTTTGAAACATTGTGAACTGATTCTTTAGCTGCCACAAGGTCATGATAACCTATGTGATAAATTTAGCAGCTTGCAAAATGTCAGCATACCAGCTCAGATTATGGAGGTTGGCCAAATGTTTTGTTCCACCAAAACTTCAAATGCACCCAACACAAATGATGACCACTTAAGCACTGCCTTTTAATCCAGACCATTAAGAGCCACATCAGGACAGTTGATGCTGTGGTGGAGCAAAATGTCCTGCCCTCCTAAAGTGACCTGTTCTGGTTGCCGCTGTTTGGGAACCATGTTGTGCCAAAGAGGCTGTGGGAGCAAACGATGATTAGGATATCGTGGGTTTGATTTCCAGTGCTTGTTTTGACTGATGATTAGCCGTCATGCTGTGGTGAGAAGTTCTGAATAAAACTGCCCTTACCCTCGTAATCTCCCCTACCAAGCTCATCGTCCTTACCATCGATTTCATAGGCATATACTTCCCCATACATCATCCAGTACGGCTGAAAAACCACGTCTTTGGCCAGCGTCCAGCTTGGCTCCTCTTCCGGATACAGAATAGCTTTCCTAGGTACTCCATAGCTCAACAGGACTATCGCCATTATTACCACAATATAGAACATGTTGGCCACCTGCAAGTGCATCACATCTAGTCAATGGAAAACATGATAGATAAATATCCATATTATTTATCCATATATGAAAATATTAGACTGCTAAAAAAAAATTTAGGGACTTTTTAGTATATATAGGTTACATCCGGGATTTAAAGTAAACTCGAATTTAAGTTTTTATATGAAACAAAAACAAGCTGATGCTTTTCCAGTTTTTAGTTTGGTCTAAAAGAATTATTGATTTTAGCTAATAGTAGAAAATCTTTCCAAAGCTTGTACTGAAATCACCAGGATTATTAGTCTAATACATTTTTCAAGCTGTTGAAATGCACATAATTAAACATATGTTGATTACATTCTGATTAAATTTTGCTTAATTTAAGAAGAAATCTAATAAATTAGGAAATATGTATTTGCTTTCTGGCTGAGTTGGAACACTGATACCACCAATACAACACTAATACCACTACTTTTAAATACCGTATATATAGTAGACTTTAGTCAAATATACACAATATTTATTTATTTAAATGCCAACTACATATGAAGCTCCAGCTAGCATAGTTAGCTTAACTAAAAACAAAACAAAACTGAAAACAAGCAAAAATAATGTGTCTGTTTTTTTCCAAAGGTTTAAAAAATAATCCATATATCAACACCTGGAAGTGCACCAATTAGACTTCAAATTAAGTGTGATGCCATACAATCCCCTTTAAAAAAAAAATTCACTTTGCAATAAATAATGAAATTACTATTATTATTATTATTATCATTATTGTTATTATTATTATCATTTATTTTTAAAGGGTGTCAGAATTTAAAGGAGCTGATTGATGGACATGTTTAAGCTTTGGACAAAGCCAGGCTAATCAGTTTAGCTCAAGTAAGTGCTAAGCTAGCTCATAATCGTTTAGTCCCAGTAAGGAAGCAATTTAGTGTTTCATCACAGAATGCCAAATAAAATGAACCAGCTTCAGAGTTTATCTCATCATTTCATCCAATATTATATTTAACTATGCCATAACATGTGATGTTATATTTTAATAGCACAATAAATGGGGCAGTTTAGGATAACATAGTGCGGTACAATACCTGCAGATGGTGCTGTTTAAATATGAATTTTCAAAGTGATTAAAAAAGTGAAAATAAACATGGCATATTCATCAATACACAAAAGCCAGGAATCTCTATCTGAGAGTTTGTTTAAATTATGAACAAACTTTAGAAACAAACTAAGAAAAAAGAAGAAGCCAGATTTGCAGCTGGTGCTCCTTGCAGAGATGGGATAAGGAGAATTTGTGGCCAACAACCACACAGAAAGCATGGAGGTTCGAGGACAAGCCTTCTGACAAGCTATCAGGTCATTATCAGAGGGTGCTGAGAGAAGCAGCAAATTGGCTTCAGAAGACGCCGTCGTCCAGCTGGGCTGCAGTATGTCTAACATGAGAGGTGAAAGTGGGAGTGGGGGTAGGACACCTAGCATGCTAGGTACTATTGTTGAGGTTTCTGGGGTTTTCATGGGCCTCTAAAGGAGGATGCCCCTTGTTAACCAGCACAGCAAAAGTTTTGCAGGACTAAAACACTCAAACTGGGGCTAAGGTAACTCAGTCTGCAGTTCTTCATTTCTGTTATGCAGAAACAATGTCTGACAGGCCCAGGAGCCTGGAGGCAATGTTTTTCCTTTTACATGAGATTCACTCTACATGTCTCAAGTTGAATTTTCCTAGAAATACATACCAGTCATTGCTTAATTTACTTTCGTACCACAAGCACAACAATCTCACCCTCAGTGTCACAAGTTGTTGTAAAATTTGTGTTCAAATGAATACTAAACTTAGAAAAGACTCACCATTTTGGCAATCATCATAACGTAGGGCCCAGCTTGTTGATTAACAGTCAGGATATCCAGGAGTCGCACATACCAGAAGATGATGTTAAGACAATAAACCGTCCTCCCAGGGACGAAGGCATCGCCTCCGCCCAACCTCAGGCCAAAACCAATAAAGAAGGTCACAATGGCCAGGAAGTCGGACACGTTGAAATAGTCGTTGAACCACACCTTTATTTTCTGACTTATTTTGCCAGCCTCAGACATAAACATCTAGAGAGTAAAAGCAGTAATAGATAAGAGAAGTGAAATCAGAAAGACATTAAACAACAGTCAGTCCTCCAGAAAGAAGCTGTAATAAAAAGCTAACCTCTGTGTATTCCTATGAAATGCAAACTCATTTTGGACAATGAACTTCTGAAGACTAATGCATCTGAAAAAGGAACACTTCTGATCCACGCACCTCTCTGATTTTCTCAATGGCAGACGTAAAGATGTAGAGGATGACCAGCCACTCTTGAGGAGAAGGCCATGGAGGCATTTTCACCAGCACCACATATGTGTACAACATCAAGTAGCCCAAGTAGAAGAGCTGAATATGGGAGACAAATAAAGTAAGGTTCATTTAAAAAAAGAAAAGAAGAAAAATTCCTCCCTCCCATCCCTCCTACATGTACCTCAAATGTGAAACAATGCACACCAGATTCCCTATAGTATATAAATCAGAGGGGACGGAAATGGAAAACGGCCCTGGCTTACTAAGAGCCCCTAATTCAGATAACTTCCTCTGTTAATTATTTTGAGATGAGGTCAGTTAAAGTCCTTCTAAAGGGTTGAACCTCATCACTTTGAGTTGGGAACAAATATTCATTTCCCTGAAGTCTCTGGGCTCAGAGCTCAGCTGGTGGTTAGCAGTCTGAATAAATATTGTGAGAGAAATTCAGCCCTCTCCGTCTCAAGTGAAACTCACAACTCTCAGTTCCCAGAAGGTATTAATGGGGCACTTTGGTGGATTACTTGATAAATGGAAATGAAAATGCTCAAACAATTGTTATTTTTATTAAAACCTGTTTAGTCAGTGCATTTAATATAAAACTGATTACTCACAGTGATAAATTGAAAAGTAAATACCTAACCATAAAGGCTTTAGGGCCTCTTACAAGCAGCACATTTACTGTAATATATTAACAACCCAATATTAGTCACAACTCTTGGGCTTAGTAATTCATTTGCCCTCTTTGGACATGTGCAGAAGAGGGATCCCTGACATAATTGGCAGAGGATATGAAAAACAGAGCTGTCAAAGAGAAGGTTCATGGATGTGGTAAAAGAGGCCATGCAGATGGCTGTTGTGTTAGAGGAGGATGCAAGAAACAGGATGAGTGTGCCACCAAGAAACCAAACAAGGGGGAGTTCTTAATGTTTGGCAACAAAAGGTTTAAAAAGGATGTTGACGAAGCAGGTCTGTAGGCAATAGAATGGTGGAAAAGGTACCGTTTATTTTGCAAACATTTTAATAAAATAAAATGTCAATGACACAAAGTTAAAAAAATTAAATGAAATGAATGCAGCCTCACTGCAAGCTGCCAACTCCCCCCCGACTCTACTACTCAGTCCCCACACTTATGTCTTTCCCAGCCTCACATGGACCCTACCACTTAAGTGAGGAAACCACCAAAATATAAATATAAATAATCATGACAATGATAATCCTCAGTTCTGGTAACACTTTAAATATGAGTACCTATATGACATATACTGTGCAGCCATATGTTCAAAGAAAGTCAATAACTACAGGAAACCCACTCTGCTGCTCTCCTCTACTGCTCCTATCATGCAAACTTGTCTTTACTACCCACCGACAACCAGGCGACCCACAGAAGGCAACAGGAAAACCAATCAAAACACTGAACTGCGTCCACCGAAAAAACTCCACCATCAAAAAGCAAACAGAAACTTGTGATCAAACACTGGGAAGGGTGAAAAGAGGTAAGGAGTGACTTAAATCCCAGTAAGATGGAGCGAGATGATCTTATAGTCACACAGGAGAAGACGATACAGAAGACTTTAAAGTACAACTGTCATACTAGTCTAAGGAGCTTGGAAAAAAAGCAAAAAAAGTCATTCACCTACTATTAATCATGAGCCTCATCACACAGTAGTAATATTCTTATAATAGCGAGTCAATGACCCTCTTAAGGGACAATCCGCACTAGGGTTTAAATATCTGGGACTCTCCACCATTTGGTTTTAGAACTGAAGAACCCTCTTGGGTGAGATTTGCAATGTCTTCCAGAAACTTTAAGAAGTCCAGTCACTTTCTTTCCAAGCTCCTTAAACTACCATGACCTAAATGACTGAGAACCTACACAGACAAACTGTCATACTATAACATCAAATTAGTCTTTAAACGTGTAATTTGTATCACATTACTATATTATTACTATTTGCTGAACATGTTTTCTTGTGCAGAAATGAATAAGTGTCAGAAGCCTGATGTTTTTGTCGAGTGCAACTTTTTCTTTAGAGGCACCATGAGGCTGGCATGTGGTTTTAAGTAAATTTCTTCAACTTCTGCATAGCCAGATATTGTACTATTTTACACAGACACTCTATTATTTTAGTTTATTATTTTATCAAACTGATATATATAATCAGACTCTCAGATAGAAAACAGACAGAGACAGGCAGATAGACAGACAGACAGATATAGATATAGCTCAGATCAAATTTCAATTTTCCAGCAGTTTGTTTTGTGGTTAAATAGTAACAAAACTTGAGACCTTTCCAACCTCAGTTTCACTTTGTGTTCTATACCTAGCAACAACCATGAACAAACTAACACAGTAAACAAAGACGGTGAACATAATACCTGCTTAACATCAGCAGTGTCTGTCAGCAAGTTTAACTGTCAGCATTTCTGAAGAGACTTTGCCTCCACACAAATATCATTCCATATCAAAATCAACTAAATCTGAGAACAGTTCCCACCTGACCCTATACGAATCAGCCAGTTTTGATGTTTTAAGTTTTAAGTTTCTGCTTTTTAAGTCACATAACTTTTTAAGCACAGGAGGGGTTCAGGAAGGAAACAATGCCTAACTCTACTGTTTCCCATCGTTACGCTGACTCTCAATTTAAGTTTGTATAAAATTGCTACTTAAGTAGTTCTATTTTTTAAGTAGGTCAAACACACTGTAAACTGTGGGAAAGTCTTAAAATGTCCTCCCACAGACACATGTCCAGTTTCTTAGTGTAACGTTAATTAAGTCAGTTGTGAAAACTGTTGAACCTTGACATGTGAGGTGTGATCTGCTGGAAAAATCGGCCATTATCCCACGGGTGATAGGCAAGTCAGCGGTGCAGTGATCCAGTAATGTGCTGAAACTTGGATGAAATCCGCTAAAGCAGATGTAGATAAGCGTAGGCAGAGGCTATATTCTGTAGGTTAGTGGGTTTTAGTGATGTATCGGTAACCAACAAAGATCACTCCCAGCCTAAGTTTCTGAGAACTAGTGTTGGGCAACAGTGAGAAAAATGCAAGAGAAAAGAACAGTGTGAACCTGACAGTGCATGAGCATATTTAAGAAAATATATTATAACATAACTCCATAAAAACAGCAAAAGGAAAATTAGTAGAAAGACTCTGCTGTTTGAAAGGTGCACCCCTTGCCTTCTGATTTGAACATACTTTTCTGCCCACTCTCTACTGTATTTTATTTAAAATAAAAAGTAACGATGTGGAGGTGAAGGTGGTGCTTTGCCACTTGGGGACTGCCTAAACACAGGTAAAACAAAACCCACAACTGAATGATGAATACCAGATACAAGACAAGAAGAAGAAGAAAAAAAATTCTATAAAGACCTCTTACCAATAATCTAGAAACATTAATTGTAAGTTTTATATTGGATATTTTAGTGTGATTATGTTCCATAAGCTTTCATGTGTGTGAGATACTGTGAGATCAATCAGGGCTGCCCCTTGTACCTTCTACTGTCTCAATGATGTTTGATTACCTGAAGTCGTTAAGTCTCGAGCAACAACTTTATTGCTTTACTGAATTTTTCCTATACACGTATTGCTGGAGTTTTAACTTCTTCAGACTTTATCCCCTTCTCCATGCACCAAGGAGTAGATAAAGTTGTGGCAGAAACCTCTTGTATGGCATCTGATTCCCTGACACAAGGGTGCATGTTGGCTTTAGTTGAAGGATATTTGGCAACTAAATTTCTTAAGTGAAGCAATGCTGGCAAAAAGATAATTTAAGTGTCTGAGAAGATTGTAGTCAACTTGCTTTTCCATATATATGTATGCGCTTTCACTGTAATCTTCATACCGTATTGGACCAGAACTTGACAATAGGAGCATGATAGAAGGCATAGATTTTCCTGGTTAAAGGCAGCTTCCTGGAACGAACATGCGTCTCCATGTCACTTTTTGCCTCCACGTGGTCATGGGATCTTGTCTCCTTAAACACATCCTGCAAAAAACATTAAACAGGCCCAAATTACACAATGAGGAAAAAAGATTTAATTATCTAAATATTACAGTTTTCCCACTTTTCATTGTTATACATAGATACAGCCTTTAGTACTGCTCAACTAGAACAAATTGACAGCTTTTCATTTTTCAGTCTTTCATTATTGACTTGATCATAAAGTTTGTCGAAACATTGTTGAATTCTAGAGTGCACACAAGACAAAGACAGTGAGTAAATCTAACCATTTGAATGTCTTCAGCTATGTTCTGGAAGTTGTGTTCGCTGTCCTCCATGGTCATCTGGTGGTCATCCTGACTCTGAGGAATGTGAGCCATCTCAGCCTTGGATTTGTACTCCAGCAGGAGGATGGCAGGAGGCACCAAGATACTCAGAATCACCTGCAGATACATGCAAACTCATGGGGGTGGGTACTGCTATATTTGTTGAGACAGTACTTTGAATTACAAACAGTGGTGAAACCCATAATTTTGCTATTTAAGAGAAAAACTAACCTGATGTGTGCACTACCAATTTTGCTGCTTTTCACAAATCTAAATACTTTTCTCCTTTTCTATAGTATGATTAATCACTACAGTGTAACTCAGCTTCATTAGCTGCTTAAGGTCTAACCTTGATTTCAGAGTATGACCTCCTTAAATAAATGCTTTATTCCCTAATGACCCTAATTGTTGACCATTTTTAAATAAAAGGTACTGATAGCAATTTTTGTATATTAGATCTGGAAGCAAAGCACTAAATGTCACATGAAAATTATACCAGCTTTATCTTCTACCAAAAATAGAATCTAAATGGAACATGAACCTTGTACCAGGAGTTCTTGCGCATATTCAGTCGTCCCATCCACATGTCTGACAGCAGCATCTGGGTGCAGGTATGAGCCACAAATGGTCGTAGGTGAGACGAGACAGCCAACTTCAAACAGGTGGAGTTGCTCCAGTTCTTTAGCTGATAAGTCAGAAGCTTCATGGCCATAGTCTCATCCTGCCTGAATGACTGCTCCAGCAGGTCTACTGCCAACGTCCCAAACTCACTGCAATACAACCCACACGATTATTTCACTCCTGATATATAAAAAGAAAATTTCACTCATATCTGAAACTTATCAAAAGTCATAGAAAATCTTACTTTGAGTACTCCTTCAGCTCCTCTGAGGTGTCATCCACTACATCGCTCTTCTTGGCCTCATAGCTCATAGACCGGCAGAGTTTGCAGGCCACCAGTGCCTTTGCCATGTTTTCTTCTCCATGCTGCCAGAGGAAGAGTGACATTTTCTGCCTTTTCATCAGCACAGCCCAGACCAAGAGCTCATTAAAAGGGTAGGGGAAACGCCGCGTCTCTGGGTCGTCAATGTCCACAATCTCTTCTTTGCTTCTCTTTTGGTTCTGCTCGGTGGAAGACTCGAGCTGAGAAGAGAAGTGAAATGAAATGAACAATGGGGGGTTAAGAAGGAGACAGACCTTACTTTCAACATTGCTTCCAGATATGCAGAGGCTTTAATTCACCACAGCCTTTTAGGCATGTTTACCTTGGGTTTGTACGGTTGCGCAGTCTTGATAAAGTGGTTGTGCCTTGTCTTCTCCTTCTTGTCAGCCTGCATGCTAAAAGACTCATGACTTTTTCTCAAACCAGGACCTGCTGTATTTCGCCCAGACCTCTGTGCAAAAACATGAACCCATATTCACATTTAGTAGACTACTTGTTCATAACAACAGACTAACCCTTCATAACAAATTATACATATTAAAGCCCAAAATGTGTCAACCAACAATGTCACCAACAAGTTTTGTTGACAATTTTTGCTTGTTAGCTTGGCAAGATAAAAAACAAAAATGTTGGCCTAAATCCATCCATTTTCTGCTGCATATGTGAGAATGGGCTGCAAGGATAGCAGTCTAATTAAATAAACCAAGATCTCCCTCTCATCCACCACCTCCTCCACTTCATCTGGGGCGTCAGAGAGGTGTTCCCAAGCAAGCTGAGAAACAGTCTATCCAGTGCGTCCTGGGCCTGACCTGTAGGAAACAACCTACAAAACACCTCACGTCCAGGATGCTTCCTTGTCAGATGCCCAAATCACCTCAACAGGGTCTTTTTGATGTGGAGGAGTAGCGTCTCTACTCTGAGCCCCTCCTGAATGGCCGGGCCCTCACCCTAACTCTAAGGGAAAGCCAAACACCTTTCAGAAGAAGCTCATTTCTGCCACTTGTATCTGCCTGCAAACTAATTTTCTGGTCACTTCCCAAGGCTTCTTCTGACCATAGTTGAGGATTTCACCGAGCTCCTCGCACACCACAGTTTTTGCTTCAGTTACTCCTAGGGACAGAGTTCACTTGGCCAGTCAGTACCTGTCAGCCGCATCTACGGCATTACAAGCCAACCCAAGCTCAACAAGTCTCCTTCTATATCCTGAATGTTCTGTTCACCTCTGGTGTCCAATATCTGGTTTTGGGGTTATCAAGACACCTTGTGGCCATAGCTCCATATAGCAGCTTCAGCAATGGAGGTGCGAAACATGGTCCACGATTCTCGATCTCCGCAGCCATCTTTGGATTGCTAGGGTAGGAACTGAAGTTTTTGCAAATCAGGGCCTCCATAAGACACTCCAAATGCACCCTCACTACACATTTGGGTATGCCAGGTCTGTCCAGCACTGATGGCTAAAAGTTAAAATAAAATACAAAGTAGAAGAGTTTTATGACACATTAAAAATATCAGCCATTTCTCACCCTACTATTTCCATGAAGATTGTTGTAAATGATTCGAAAGCGTTTCCTGGTGTAGTTGCACCTGTAAGTCCCGCCCATCAGGTACTCAATAACCAGGCCAACGTCAATCAAAGAGATTTTATAGTTTGGAGGCAGATGGCTCTGTAAAAATGTGCAATAAACATAGATTAAGAGGATTACACTTAATATCAGGAAAAAAAGATTGCTTAATTTACTATCAATTTACACAATTACCTGTTTGACATCTCTAACAAGGTGAAGAAGAGTTGGGTTGTTGGGAGGTTGCTTCTACAATATAAAAAAATACAAAGACCACACATTTAAAATGACATCTTTTATATCCATCACCTCTCTCATTAAGTGGCTATGACATAACATAGGATAGTACCGTGTTGTAGAGCTCCTCGAGCCGACTGATTGTCAGGAAACGGTGCATGCTCACTCCATTCTCTATGAGCAGCTTAACAAAGTCCACCCTGTCCATTACAAGTGCATCCAACATTGCTTGTTCCAAAGAGCTCACCTTCACACACAAAAATACACGTGCTGGTATGAAGCATTCTCTTATAGAAAATATCTATAAAACAAAATTAAGAGAGGAGGAAGACCAAAAAACAAAACAAAAACACAAATACAAATAAAAATAAATATTATCCACTCTCTCATTTACACAAGAGCCAGAAGTCCTCCAGTTTTAAAATAAACAAAGGCACTGAGGCCTGCTTATGAAGACAACTGTAACAGGGTTCACGTTACAGTCAAGACAAGTAATTCGTGGCAGCCTGCCCAAACACAGTCTCCTGGGTCTTCAGACTACAAACTGTGGTCAACAATGATTCTGGGGTTATTTTGGGTGAGTGCAAAGGTTTGTAGCTAATGCTGAGCTAAGCAAACATTCCTGGGAGTTGTGGCTCACACACACACAAACAAACATGCAGACATACCAGGAGCTGCTGTCCGTACACAAACACATGATTCTTGGCAATGTCTACACGGTCCCAGGCCAAAGTCAGGACCAGCTGATCGAAGGCAGATGCGTTTGTGCCTGAAACACACAGGTAAAGCTATGTGTAAACACACAGAAACACATATTACTTCACAGGCAACTAAAGCCTTATTAACTGTGTATTTCCCGTTAGCCAACACACAGGATTAGAGGGCATTAGCAGAGCATGTCCAGCGCAGTAATACAGTCAATTACACACTAATACAGCTACAGAGCAGATTAGACTACAAAGTAAATCCTGCTCAGTCCACTGGTCTCTTCTACACTAATCTACCTGATTGTACTTTAGGAGCCATCTGAATCGAATGGTCATGACCACAGTACACATAATTTATGTTGTCTGGATGTAAAAAAGGAAAGTAAGTTCTTCAATCTGAGGTCATTTTCTCCCATCTTTTTGTTTGTGTCTCATTTTACCTGCAAATGGAAACTGAAAAAGGAAGCAAATGTGCAAAAATAACGGTTAATTTTTCATGCTTCCATCAAGTAATTAGTCTAATCTGCACAGGTCTCTGGATGGAACCATTTACACTCTTAGGTTTGATTGAAATTAGTCTGTTGTTTAAAAAAAAAACAAAAAAAAACAAAGAAACAAAAAACAAACAAAACAAAACAAAACAAAAACAAAGAAAAAATAGTGCACTGCCCATTAACAATATGTGTATAAGAGACAATCTATATCTCAGTAGAAAACTCAAGGATCTCTGAAGAAACCCCAATATTTTTAAAAGCAAAACAGTGGTTGCACCCCATGATCTTTTTAAGGGTGAGCTAGTGCTATACTATGAAAACAGCACCTTAGACTGACAAATATTTGCCTAAGTGGATATTTAAGCCACAGGCCTCAACTTTTATCTTCTGAACGTACCTAACCCCATTCACGCGTTTTGTTAAGAGAAACGTTTGTCAAAACTAAGACTGCTTGCGTTTTGATTTAACACTTTAAGTATATTATTCTCCTATACAATTTTACAATAAAAAGATTCAAAGAATAATGGCAGGACATTAATAAAATCTTTTTTATTAAAGAGGATACAGAGAAGGGTGGGATACAGCTGTGAGAGACAGAGCTCAGTGATTGTTGGAATAAGGAGGCCATGTGAATGTGAGCAACATGATCTCCTCAGAGCTGAAAGAAAAGGCCACACTGGGGGGAACTAGGTTCTCAAAGCATATCTATATCAGAAAAACAACATTACCAAGTCTTGAAATCTTAACCTCCAAATGCCAATGACTATAGTGTATGAACAGACTGAATCAACTTTACGTGACTTTCATTCTTGGCTCCTTTATTAAAGAAAATGAGATATAAAAAGGTTCAGAGAAAATGAATCCACTAACCTTGTAGTAAGGCCCTTAGAATGGCTACATCAATATCTTGATGTTCCTCAGAACTGATGTGAAACACTGTGATCTTTAAAAAACAAAACACAAAAAACACTTATAATAAGGCTCCCACAGACATTATCCACATGGTTGAAGCTGAAATCATACCAACAAAAAAAATCCCCCACTTAGAAAAATCACCAGTTGTCACCAATATGCAAGAAGGCAGATTTTACATCCACAATTTTGTTGTACAAGTACAATGACAATAAAAAGCTATTCTTTTCTAATCTATTCTATTCTATAACATTACATCCACAGTCCTCTCTGCATTAGTGTATTGTTTGGCTCAGGAGGTTAAGAGGATTTCAATCAGGTAGAGGAAGAGTAACAGAGAAGTGTATAAGAAGAGATGTGAAACATAATACAATTTGCACCAGCATTTGTGTTCCTTATCGGTCTCAATCCATCTCTACAAAGAAACACAAAATCCTTATTTTTAGGCTCGGCTAACCTTCTCTTCTCTTATGTCTTTATTGTCCAGTACCAATCAAAATCTATACGTGTAATTACAAATAAAGGACTTGATGTCCTACTTTTATTTTATTTCTTAATTATGAAAGTAAAAAATGTTACTGATTTAGATCAATTTTAAGTAAAACTGTGCAATTGCCAAAAATTAGATTTTTTTTTTTTTCATAACTGTTGGAAGACATATGATTATGATATGGATTAATTGTTTTGCCTTTTGTCTTTCTTTTACTGGAGAGTGCTTCTGCTCATCTCTTTAAACTCAAAGTTGTAATTCATCTCAGTCCAACAGTTTTGAAACCAATTCTGCTATTTAGGAAGACTCGTGTTAAAAAAAATGTAAGATCTATCAAAAGTTGAGTTTTATCGCAGTTTTAAGGATATCAAAATGTAAACAAACAGAACAAAAGAAGAACAAAATACAAGGTTATACGCCACAAATTATTGGTAAAGTTATGCTTTTGCTTGCATCTCCCAAACCCTTCCTCAGTGGTGTGTCTTTCTGTCAAGGTAAAGTTTCAGTTTTGTTTGGGTGGGGGGGCCCATCATACTTCGAAAACCCCCTGTTTAGGTTGAAATCCAAACCACCTTCTTTCACAATTTCTGGTGCTTTTAGTTTTTATACATTTCTGTTTAATCCCTCTGAACTTCACAAATCACTGTCACAGTCGGAGAAAATGAGTGAATATAAATAAGAATTAAGAGCAACTAAATGTGATTAAGAAAGTGGAAGTTTACCAGTTCTTTGCTCTTCATGCACTCCATCAGAGTCTGAAAGAGATGGATTGCTTCACCTTGGCTGAAGTTGAAGGTTTTCTTGATGGTTGCAATAATGTCTGTTTCCACTCCATCAGGGAGACCGCTGTGGAAAAGTTAAACTGCTAAAATACACAGCTATAAAATGCTTTATGGGTTTGATTCCATCGTATTACCCATATAACACTTGTTTAGCAATATTAATATGATAGTGTTTTAGGGTTGCATGAAGTGCTGGACTAGTACTGTTGAAAGAAGGAACAATTTATCCAAAGAGCTACACAAATTTCTTTTCTTAATGTTGTGATACACTACTCCTTTTGTCCTAGGACAACAAATAGATCCTTAATAATGAAAAACTAAAGATGAACTGTTTCAGCCATATTTTTTATGCTTTGAATGCACTCCAGTGGCGCTGCATGATTAAAAAAAAACTTTTTCAATCCTATATTTCGCCTTGGAGCAACCCCTTATTTCATCCCAGTGTTTCTCAAACTGTGGGGCAGATCCCACTGGTGGATCACAGAGAGGCAAGTGTAAAATATGAAGTAAACTATGACTTTTTAATTTTAAGGGAAAATGAGAAACACTTATTTTAATTCTTTCATATTGGCTGGTCCTTGGAAACAGAGGGTTTAAAGGTGGGTGGTCGTTCTGTGCTTGAGATAAACAACCCTCCACCAGGGATGCCTTTTGTCATTGATTCTATTCATAATGTTTGTAGACAATTTCTCTTAGAAGTTCCACTTTTGGTGGTCTCAGAAGCTCGTCTCTGCTTTTACGATTGATGTGGTTCTGTTTGGTTCATCAAATGGTGACCAAGTTGAACTGAAGCCCAAATGGAAGATTTAAAGTATATTTGGGCCTTGTTCATAAAGGGAGAGAGGAGCAAAAACGTTTATACACAGAGTGGTGCTGCGTCTGCAGTAATGTAGATGCTGCACTGGTGTGTCATGGTGACAAGAAAGCTGTGCATGAAAGTGAAGCTCTTAGTTTACTGGCCCTTCTACATTCCTATCTTCAGAAATAACATTTCCTGTTCCAATAACATAAATAATAAGCTTAAACACCATGTTTAAATACTGCAGGTCTACAATCACTTAATGTATTTTAATACCATTTTGCAAATTACTTTTTTTCTTTATTTTATTACATATTCTAACTCATATACTCCATTTAATTTCACTTCAAATCATCTAACAAGTCCTACTCTTATTGTAAAACCCAATGCTACTGACATATACATATCTCTTGTGTTTCATAAAAAAATGCCTGAATGTTTATGTGAACGGAGCTATTTACAAGTCGGAAATAGATGTCAGAAATGAATAAAAGCCACAAAAAGTATTGTTATCATTATTAAAAAGAATTATTATTAAAAGAAAGACAAAAAGAACGAAAAATTGTGTCAATTAAAGCAGCAAATTATTTAGCAATAACAGTATCACGATTCAGAAATCGTCTCACTTTGACAACTTCAAAGATTTTAAATGCACACTGGAAGTTTTAATAAAATGACTGAAATCCTTCAACTTTCTTTGGTTGCATATAGGGTTCCTCAGCATTTGCGGTTTACTGTTAAGTTTTGCTTTTCTTATCTAAAATTTAAGTTGAAATTTTAATTTTTATTCAGTAAATTCTACTGTTGGCAAATTTTGGTTGTTTTCATGCCATCAGTGAATGCTCATCCTACCCTCCCTCCTCAGTTTGCTTGTGGACGTAGGCCAATATGTCAGCAGCTCGGCCGGTCCCCTCACACACCACCACTGGGACAGGAGGACTCTCCTGAAGGTACTCCAGCACAGTCAGGATCACATTGGGACCACCCTCAAAGATCAAGGCTACGACAGGAACCCCTTGACCAATTCCTTGGGGAAAAAAATAAAAAATAATAATGAATATGCATCAGATAATTATGTTACTTAAAAACTCCCTTTTGTTTCAATATGATTTGAGTGAAACAACTTCAAAAGACTGACAGTTTTACAGGTACTGAGATGATATTTGCCAAGAATATTTAAGGATTTTCTTTTGTTTTTACAGTTTAGAGTCCATCCATTCTCTTCCGTGGGGGGCTGGAACCTAACAAAGCCTATCCCAGCTACCGTAGGGTTAGAGGCAGGGTATACCCAGTCGGTCGCAAGGCTAACACATTCAAATTTAAAAATGAGCAATAGTGCTAATCACTGCGCCACCATAGAACAAAACAACAAGACAGATGTGAAAAAAATTTTGAAATTTAAAAATTTGCCTCAAAGAGCATGTTTTCATTTACTTTAATTGCTTGCAGTACATTTGAAAATTAATAGGTAACTATCTAAGCAAGATTAGAGTGGAAAGTGAGGATCCTGTGATATATGACACGCAAGAAGCCAGCGAGCTTGATCAGGCTGAAACAGGGAAAGAACCATTATATTTCAATATCATATCGTGATTGAAGAATAATTCCTGTGTTTATTTGATCATTTATTCTTGGCTGACGCTAATCTCAAATGGATAGCCCTCTAACCACCCCCCAAAAAAGAAAAATCAAACAAAAATATCGTCTCCCTCTGAAAGAGCGTACGTGAATTGGGCAGATGGAGAAAGACAACTGAACACTTCACCAGGACTGTGGTGACACGGATTGCAATGTGTCGTTAAACAAAAAAGTTTTAGGTCCATGTGCTTCACCCTAAGAAGAAACTGGAAGAGCATGGCTAAGATTACAAATTGATTAACATTGTTACAATTATAACAATTGTTATAAATGTAACAATTTTAATAATTTATGATTTATAATTATTAGGAGTAAATGGATTTAAACATTTACTACTGCAGAACTACACTCAAAAAATGGGGAACGCTTCACGAATATGCGTGTCATCCTTGCGCAGGGGCCATGCTAATCTTCTCTGTGTCGTATCCAATTTAGCGTACGCGCTTGCCGAGACAAGCATAAAAGGGGGCGGAGCCCAAACCACTCTCGGGCCACAGAGTCAACTCGTACCCCGAGACCAAGTCCCCAACCCCAGCCTAGCAGTGCACAACTGTGTCAGTGTTGAGGATTTAAAAAAAAGAAGAAAACAATAAAAAAAACAACCCAGCATCTAACTGCTGAATCAGCTCCAGGTTGACCCATACTCTGTCAACGCGTTCATGCAATAGCTGGAAGCCAGAAAAGCACGGCAAAAAGGGCTCATAGAGAAAAATGTGGAACGCTTCACGAATTT
>NC_031965.2:26852118-27049618 GCF_001858045.2 Oreochromis niloticus | reverse complement strand
TATCAGCATGACATGCAATATGTAATAGATGTCTCTTTTACCTGCCAGCAGTGAAGCAGCTTCCATTGGCAGAACCAAATGTGGAGAAGACAACAAAGAGAGGAACAATCCAAGATGCTGGGTAAAGGACTCTGTCTCCGAAAGTCTAAAAAAATACAAACTAATGTTTCAGAAAATACAAGGTATGAAAACAAGGGGCTATTATGCTCATCTACAACTGTCATAAATAAATAAAATTTAGGCATACTACATGTGGATTAATAACTAGGTCTTTTGGGGATGTTCTCATTTATGTCTGTTAAAATTTGATATCAGTAATAAGTTATTATTACTGATGGTAATAATAACTGATCAAATCACAAAATCAAATCACAATGCTGTGATTGCAGCCATTCCCCAACTCTCTGTGAATGGTACTCATGGCCATTGATCAGTGGTCTTTGCTCAGTGGGTTTTGGTCAGTGATTGTTGATCAATGGTCATGAGAATCTGCATAATTATGATTAAGGAACTGACCTCACAGCCCATTGTTCCTTCAGTGAGCTGGTTTCAGTCATTATGCAAATGTACTGTTTATAAGATTTGGGGAAACCTGCAGTCAGCTGAGACTGAAGAAGTCACTTGGATGAGTGACGAAACGTTTCTCCCACAAAACGCTACGTCCAGATGAACAGAATCAACTTTTGGAGATTTACTTTCCTGGATGATTGAGAATGCATCAAGACCTTCTTTGATTTTGTCTTCACTTTTCTCGAAACCAAACTTTTTTTTTCTTAAATTCTGAAACACATCACCCTTTCTGTCCAGTTACTATAACTATCAAATACTTGAAACATCATACCTAAAAACTAATATTACTAGCTAGATAAAAATGGTTATCAGATTTGCAGTGGCTAAATAAACATTTGTTAAAGTACAGGTGAGTGAATCCCAGTAGCAAGATGCTTATTGACCAGTGTTATCCTTACCACAGCAACCGCTGGAGACAAAAGCAGTTCAGTTGTGGTCATAACAGTGAAGTAAGCAACATTGACCAAAACATAGCACACAGTAACCAAAGGGATCCCAATAACAATCGCCAGTGGCAAGTTCCTGAAATTAATCAACAAAAGAAAAAATATTTTAAAAAATTCAACGCCTTGTGAATTATTGCTTAACACTAGAGTTTCTTTAGGGCAAGTTTTTACCTGAATGGGTTTTTTAGCTCCTCTGTGATGAAATTTAGTTGGTTCCTGTGAAAGTAATGAAATAGAAAATATATGACACATACTTCTCAGTAGAGCATTGGACTGAAATGTATATGCACATACTCAGTAACCCATTTAAGTCCAGTTTTTCTGGCCTGATAAACAGGAAAAGAGTTAGTGCTACCAAAAATGCTGAAGAGGCTAATTTATTTTTTTTTTATGTCTTTTATGTTTTATTTGCCCTTTAAATACAACCTCAGATGAATGACACTAAATAATGTTTTCCATGGAAATTAAAAGGTTTAATGTGCTGCTAATAAACTACACTGCAGTGATCACTGGCAGTTTTGGCGGTTTTCTAGTCTGGATCATTCAGGTGTGTGTTAACACAGAGGCAAGGAGGAAAGATAGTAAAGATAGAAGTTAGCAAAGATACTAGAGAAACAACTTTACTATTCATCAATCTCAGAAGAGTTGTAAGGCATGTAGACATTTAAAAGCAAGCAGGCAATTTGAACTTCATGAATCTATAGTGGGAAACATTCAAGACAAGTGCCAATATTCCCAGGATTACAGAAGTTGCCAAAAACCAAAGAGTTACATTTCAGACTCTACAGGCCTTAGTTAGCATGTTCAATGTTAAAGTTGATGACAGTACAAATAGAAAAATACTGAACAAGTATGGTTTTGCTTGGAAGGGTTGCCAGAAAAATGTCTCAGTTCTCTAATAAAATATGGTAGCAAGGTTTGCAAATACATCTGAAAAAACCACAAGATTCCTGGAAGTTTTTTCTTCTCAAAGATGAGACCAAAGTGGAGATGTATTTGGCAAAAAAAAAAGAAATTATATCAGCACAAACACCTCACACCAACTGCCATGGAAGGTGGTAGAGGGGTAATGATTTGTGCTCGTTTTGCAGTCACAGGACCTGGGCACCTTGCAGTCATTGAGTTGACCATTAATTCCTCTATATATCAAAGTAGTCTAGAATCAAATATGAGATCATTTATCCAACAACTAAAATTGGCTAAATTGGATCATGCAAGAGAGCAGTGATCCCAACCACACCAGCAAAGCTACAACAGAATGAGTGAAAAATACAAATAAAAAATCTAGGTATATCAGTGACTCAGTCAAAATTCAGCCATTACGAACTGAAAAGCTGTGGTAGGAGCCGTGCATAAACAAATGCCCAAAGCCTCATTGAATTGAAGCTCTATTGCAAAAACAGTGGGCCAAAAATCCTCCATAATGATGAAGGAAACTGAGAGTCATAGAAGAAAGTTAATTTATTGCTGCCAAAAGGGGTTTTTACAAACTACTGAATCATGGAGTGTATTCCAGTTTTTATACACTGCTCCTGCATTTTGACATAACTATTTCATCATGAGGTTGTAATTTAATGTTTTCAGATCTAGTAAGATCTAGATGATTTTTTGCTCATCTCCTGTTATGTAAAACCTTACAAAGAGGGTAAACTTTTTCACATGGTTGTACGAGCAATGTAATGCAGAAATGCATAACTAAAAACAACATACTCAACCAGTGCATCATCTGTAATTGTATAGAAAGCTAAAATGGTTTCACAGATTCATCATCAAGGCCCACGTTTCTACCTTCAAAGGTTATGGTATCTGCTTACTAAAAATATTTTATTGTAATTTTTTGAATACTGCCTGATCTGGATACATCAGTAAGGTAATTTAAGATAAAATGCAAGCATTTTGAAATATATAATTTTTGAAAACAAAGATGTAAAACAGTTTTGTTCTTTTCTTTTCTGAATGCTGAGGATGGTTACAGTGCCCCTTATTTGAATTCAGACGAGCAGTACTCATCATATTATCACAAATAACCTGAGAAAGTATAAAACCAAGTAAATAATTACCATCCATCATAAGCCCAAAGCCCATTATAAAATGCAAGTCCAATTGCCCCAAAAGATGTTGTAGTGCCATCAAAAGAATTTGAAAAATTCTCTGTTTTTCCTGGACACAAATACATAATATACAATAATGTTAGTGGTTAAAGGTTGGTTAACATTTATTAACACAAACATTTAAAGACAGAGTTGTATGTAAATATACTGATATCTGAAAGAAGACTGACCTTGTGCCAACATAACGATTCCAGCTACAACTATGACAAGAATGATTAAAAGTTTGGCTGCAGTAAAGAAGTTCTGCACATAACTTGCCAGTTTGACACTTAAACAGTTGATGGATGTGATGACCACTGCAAAAAAAAACAGAAAATGTAATCATATAATTTCCCACCTATACATTTAACATTAAATGGATTTTTCAAAGAAGACTTGGTATTAGGGGTTAGTTTAACTGATAATTCTAAATTGCCCACAGATGTGAATGTGAGTGCAAATGGTTGTCTGTCTCTTTGTGTTAGCCTTGCGACAGACTGGCGACCTGCCCAGGGTGTACCTTGCCTCTCGCCCTATGGTATCTGGCATAGGCTCCAGCCCGCACATGACCCTGACAAGGATAAGCAGAAGAGAATGGATGGATGGACACAAACCGTGCAGCTGGTTTATCTGCTGGCACAGATGGTGGCAGCTGAAATGGCTGCGATGCACGTGGAGCAAGCAGCGGGGCAAAGAGAGCAGCTGTGGAGACTTCAGGACCAGACCGAGCATCAGACAGAGATGTTGGAGAGGTTGGTGAGGGTCACTTTGCCGCCGCCCCCTTGTCCACTGGCGGTGGCGATATACTGGATGGGGAGGGTGACGACCCTTGGGTCTTCCTGGAGGCATTCAGAGCCACAGGTGTAACAGTGGCCAGTGGCAGAGTGGCTCAGAAGGCAGCTCTGAGCCTGCCGCCGGCCTCGCAACGGAGCTTCAAGGACATCTGCCGGGCTGTCATGGATAACTTGGGCCTCTACCCGGAAGACTATCACCAGCAGTTCCGGGACAGTCAAATGATGGCAGAGGACCAGCTGTTCACGTGGGCCTGGAGCAGTTCATGGACGGCCTAGAAATGGCACGATGGGTCCGCTGCCATCGGTCAGCAAGCTTGGAAGCCACGGTCACCCTTGCAGAGGACCACCTGGCTGCATGGAGCGAAGGAGCAGAGAGCCACAGCCAGCCAGGAGACCACAGCTCATGCAAGCACTGAGATAGAGGCTCCCCGGCCCTCCTCAGCGGAGAAGCCACTGCTGCTTTGGGCCACAAACCATTTTTTACCTGGTCCGCTTGACAAGGCCCTGGAAGGAGCAGGGAATGTATCCAAGCCACGGTGGGTGGCACAGACACAATTGTTGGGCACTAAATCTGTTTCTACCTGCATCTATCACCTTCAAACTGACGGGTTGGTGGAGTAACTGAATAAGACTTTAAATTCCATGATTCGCAAGTTCATTCACGAGGATGAATGCAGTTGGGATCACTGGTTAAACCCTTTGTTATTTGCAGTGAGGAAGGCTCCCCAGGGCTCCACAGGACTTTCAGCCTTTGAGCTACTGCTCGGCAGAAAGGCACGGGGGGTGTTGCACCTGATTAAAGAAAACTGTTAGAAAGGTCCAAGCCAAAAATGAGATTCAATACATCGTGGACCTGAGTGCAAAGCTGCACACTTTGAGGAGGTTATCAGGGGAAAATTTGCTCCAGATACGGGAACGTCAACACCGTTGACTCAGGCAGTTTTTAGAGAGACAAAGTGCTTGCATTACTTCCTTCTTTAAGCTGAACGTTGCTCACCAAGTGACAAGGACCCTTTGTGGTCACACGATGAGTGGGGGACGTTAACTATGAGGTGGTGCGGTCGGTTAGGAGCCACACAAATATGTCACCTCAACATTGTGAAAGCATGAAGAGAGGTGGAAACCGCTTCTCTGGTGAGCCTGGTTAAGAAAAGGCTCAGATGTTGCTGCTAGCAACATCAGTTTGCAGATGTGTTTTCCCCCTGTCCGGCTGTATGTCTCTCTCATAGAGCACCATTTTGAAACTCAGCCTGGTGTGACGGTGCGTTCACAGCCATACAGGTTACCTGAACATAATTGATTGAAATGCTGGGGTAATAGAAGACACTACGTGGTGTAGCCCCATAGTTCTTGTGGTGAAAAAAGATGGAACTATATGGTACTGCAAAGAGAACGAAGTGTCATGGTGTGATGCCTACCCCATGCCCCAGGACAACGAGCTTCTGGACCAGTCAGGCACAGCTGAATTTTTCATGCCACTGGATTTAACCAAGGGCTACTGGCAAATTCCCTTATCTGCAGAGTCCAAGAAAAATATGGCCTTCTCCACTCTATAAGGGTTGTACCAATTCGTCACACTTCCGTTTGACTTATTCAGTGCCCCAGCCACCTTCCAGCACCTCATGGATCCAACCTGAAGAAGTGGGAGGCAGCTGAACAGAGGGAGGTCTAGTATTTGGGGTACCACTTTGGGGGCAGAGAGATGCACCCAAAGATGGAGAGAACAGCATCCATCACAGCCTGCCCGTGTCCCAAGACCAAGAAGGAGGTGAGGCGGTTCTTGGGGCTGGCTGTGTACTACCACAGGTTCATACCCGGAAGGGTCAACCAGATCTGGTCCAGTGGATGGAGTGGCATCGGGCAGCATTTGTGTAGATGAAGAAGCCCTTCTGTGGGGAGGTCCCCACACCAAACTTTTCCCTCCCTTTTTGTCCTGCAAACGGACACCTCGAATGGAGGGCTGGCCGTTTTGTCCCTGCAGGTAAGGGGGGATAGACTGACCGATCTTGTACATCAGCCAGAAGCTGACAGAGCGAGAAGGAGCTGGTGACGGGAGAGTAGAGTCAGCTGGAAAGCTGACTCCTTTTCCCCCGAAACACTGTGGAAGCGCAACAAACAAAAGAAACCCATAACAAGAATACTGTGTGGTCTGTGTCATGTGTAGGCGTCAGAGTTGGCTTTATTAATTTTTAATTTCAATAAAAGTATTTTTTTACATCTGCACATTGGAGAGTGACATTGTTCTGGAAACCTTACAAAGTAAGGCACACATTAGCTTGAAATGGCTAATGTGGCCTGAAAACTGATTGTCTTCACAATCATTTTGTGGTTACCATTGTAAAGTATAGTCATGTATGGACTTATAAAGTGACTCTGTACTTGTGTATAGTTTATTGCTGTCAAGCATGAACTTACATATAGCCGCTGCTGCTAGACACTTGGTGACAATTAGAGGTGGAGAGCAGCCAGGGTAGAAAGGAGTGGAGGCATATTCTGCAAAGCTCAGTGTGATGATAGCAAAGGATGAAGGCTTTAACACCATAATAGTTGTCCAGGAGTAAAGGTAGGCAACAATAGAGCCAAAAGCCTCCATTAAATAGGGGTACTCGCCGCCTGATTTGGTGATCATGGTTCCAAGTTCAGCATAACACAGTGCTCCTATGCAGCCACACATAAAATCACAAAAACACAGAAAAGAAAGTTGTAAAACAACATATAAGAAGGGAATTTCAAAACTTGAGTCCATGCATTCAAAGCAGTGGTAAGAAACCTTGCATGTCTGTGACACTTATATATGCTTGGCACACTCAATTGCTGTTGTTATATCTCCCTTGCTTCTTATGCTCTCATTTTCAATCCTGTTTACCTCTCATTTTAGTTTTAATAAGCTCAAAAGAAATGGTTTCAAATTTGTTTATTTCTAAATTTTTGTGTTACATTGCAGGTGCTTGTGCTTCCGGAAATAAATGTGATATATAAATGTAATACATATATATATAACACCCAGCACGCCCCTGCGGGCGGTTTATCTTGGGACTTGGGACTTCCAGGTTATACTCGGCACAGATGTTCCTGTACACTATGCCGGCCGCTTGGTTATGGCGTTCCATGTATGCCTTGCCTGCTAGCATCTTGCACCCTGCTGTTATGTGCTGGATTGTCTCTGGGGCATCTTTACACAGCCTGCACCTGGGGTCTTGCCTGGTGTGATAGACCCCAGCCTCTATGGATCTTGTACTCAGAGCTTGTTCTTGTGCTGCCATGATTAGTGCCTCTGTGCTGTCTTTCAGTCCAGCTTTGTCCAGCCACTGGTAGGATTTCTGGATATCAGCCACCTCCTCTATCTGCCGGTGGTACATACCGTACCATGATGGTTCCTCGCCTTCCTCCTCTTTCTTGGGTTTCTGCTGCCTGAGGTATTCACTGAGCACGCTGGCAGTATTCGTGGATGTTTCTTGTCTCATCCTGGACTGTGGTGCTGACACTCACCAGTCCCCGGCCCCCTTCCTTCCGCTTAGCGTACAGCCTCAGGGTGCAACCCTCCATGCATGGTAAGGAGCTTTCTTGTCTTTATGTCAGTGGCTTCTATCTCCTCCTTTGGCCAGCCTATTACCCCAGCAGGGGTACCTGATCACGGGCAGGGCGTAGGTGTTGATGGCCCGGATCTTGTTCTTACCATTCAGCTGACTCCTCAGGACTTGCCTGACCCTCTGCAGGTACTTGGTGGTTGCAGCTTTCCTAGCGGTCTCTTCATGGTTCCCATTTGCTTGCGGGATCCCCAGGTACTTGTAACTGTCCTCTATGTCTGCAATGTTGCCTTCTGGTAGTTCAATCCCCTCAGTTCTGACTACCTTCCCTCTCTTTGTTACCAGTCCGAATGACATTCCAATGTCATTGCTGTTCAACTTGTAGCCGTAGTGTAGATCAGCTTGTTAGTGTCGGTAAGCGTGGTTGTAGGTATCGTCCGTAGTGCTGCATTAACATCATCTAGCAGACCTTCAGAGGGTACTTCACGTAATCTTGGTAACCGGCTACGGGGGATGGCCATGATCCTATCCTCTCCTTCTCCTATCGCACTTGGGGCTATGTGCCCAATCTCGGGTGGGGGTGATGATATCTCCCCCCTGACCTGGCGTCCTGACTCCTCCTTGCCGTAGCATTTATGTTGTACCTCGTCAATCTCTAGCTGTGAGAGCAGTCCCTTCTTTCGAATGTTGGAACACTGAGCTACTAGTTGTTTCGCCATCATTGTGGATGTTGGGTATCGAAGAATCGATAGGTCCCTCATCCTATTCATGTAACCCCTTCCGCCAGGGTTACTTGTGTAGTAGCATTCCAACAACGCCCTGTTTTCGTCTCTTGCCCACCGATGCCTTCTTGTTCCAGTAGCCCACTTGTCGTCAGGGTGCCCTGGTTCCTCAACACCTGATGCGGACCTTGTTGATCCGGGCGACGTCCGAGCCGGCATGCCTTCATATTTATCTGTCTCGCTCATGTCTGCGGTAGGCTCACTTTAGCATAGGGGGTCTAGCCTTCCAGGGCTTTCAAGTTAGGTTGACCAGAAAGTATATCCAGTAGATAATAGTTAGATTAAGGAATTCCAGATTAGATGCAACCCATCTTATATAAAACTCTGTCAAACAACTACAATAATCAAAATCTAAATACAACATAACTGAAATACAAACTAAAACCATACTAAATAGAATGTGCTAGTATAAATAGTACGAAATGACTTTGCATTTCAAATAGAAGAAAATCTCAAAAATTTAATTGACTTAGATCAGAGATCTTTTGTTATTTTTTCCCCATTTAATTGTTTTCTCACATCAAACAGTTCACAGTGTCTGAGTGATAAACAACGATGTTCTTTACGCTTTTCGGGAACATCTCCTATGTATCTGTGAGCTTTGTGTGATACAGAAGTAATTAATCTGAAGACTATTAATGTGCACTAAAAATCCTCGCAATAATGATTTTGACTTCAACAGCCAGTAAAAACAGTTTCCACAATGAAAAATCATATTCCTGGCAGAAAAACAAAAGGTGATACTGTGTAGAAACATAATTGAACAACATTTCAAGTGAGCTCGTTCCTGTTTTGCTTACATGACTAAAAAGAATATTAGATTCCTAATATAGCAACAGAACTGGGTGCTGAATAAAATGAAATATGAGTTAAAATGTTGGTCTCACCAAGAGTAGATAACACGCCGCAAGCAGTCCAGATTAGGAGGCAAGGTCCCACAGCTCCCGAGTACAGCAAAACAGACTTTGGGGAAATGAAAATGCCTGAGCCAATCATAGTCCCCACAATGAGACAAATGCCACTCAGCAGACCAACCTAAGCAAGCACATTGAAAATAAAAAAGGTTAATGTGTTTTTTTTTTAAGTCATTTAATGCCAGTAACTGTTTTCAGGAAACTATCATTCCCATGTGTTCTATAACATCATAAATATTTCAGCAACACTGGTTAAATGCATTGCTGTGCTTCAGCTCTTGGGATCTGAAATAATAGTGGAAATAGTTGATGCACCATTTCTGTGTCATATTTTAATTTTAAGTTGGTTGACAGCAGCAGTTAACAAACTCAAGAACTGGTTGAATCAGACATCATTATGTTGCCATGCTGAGTGAGGCAGAGTAAGCTGCTAAAGACTAAATTAAAGATGAAGAAGTCCATTATCATTAAAGGCAAGATTCTCACATCTCACAACATGTGAAAACAAACAGCAATGCCACTTTTATAGGTAATTTCATTTTTTAGTCACTATAAATAGATCAGGCAAGAGATAAGGGTAAGAATGCACTAAACTCGTACTTAGTCTAAATCACTGCAAAAGTGTTCCAGATCTTTCTGTGGATCTCATACAGCCTTACCCAGTCATGAAAAAAAAGCAGCGAGGCTTGACATCTCTATACTTGTTTAGAAACTTCTCAAGTATCCTTGAGAGGAGTAAAGAGCTGGTTTACTGTTCCACAACCAGAGTGAAACCACATTTTCATTCTGAATCTGAGGTCCAACAAAGGGGCAGACTCTTCTCTTTGTACCCTTGCATGCATCTTGTAAGGGAGACTACAGAGTATGGTCCCGTCTTCATAAAAAGGATGACCACCACTTTAGTTTGCACATTCAAAGACACCATCTTGACCACAATGTTTCAGAGGCATGTCAGCACACACCCTGATATCCCTTTGTTGGTGTTGATCTGATATCATCATAATAATTTTGGCCAAGGATCAACACAACAATCAATAACCTCTGAGTTTTCACTTAGTATTTGCCAAGAATTTGGCTAATCCTATTAAATTTTCACAAGTAAACCAGCATGAGTAATGTAAAGTGGCTAAAGGCAAACCTAACTTGATCATATATTTATTATATTGTGTTGATTAATAAAGAAATGCAGGAAAGACACCATCCTGGGGTTATTGAATCCAGCTCACTCACCAGCGTCCGTGGCACCAAAGAGATAATTTTAGCTTACATTCCACTAACAGTAAGACAACAGGAGGAATGTCACACAGTCAAAGTAAAAAAAATTACACACTCTTTCAATTCTAAGGGGGTTTTTTTGTATCAAAACATAATAGAAAAAAAATCATCTGGTTTAACAAAACATTGCATTATACTTTTTCATGTATTTAACAAAAACTAAGTCAAAAGCAGTGTGTTAAAAAACAAAACAACAACAACAGAAAACTAAGTATACCCTCATTAAGTGAGAATTGAGTACCAGTCAATTGCCAGTAATCAAATACAGTTGATTAACTGATCATCAGTCATACGTATGACCACTTCTAAATGCAGAAGCTTTGTCAAGTTGTGGGTCTGAAGCATTCAAGTGTCTGATAACACAATGCTAAGAAGGAAATACATTAGTAAAAATATTAAAGAAGCAATTATTATTGCCAATAAATCTGAGAAGGGTAATAGGTCCAACTTTCAAGACACTTCCCAATGTTCCCAAGAGTGAATATTCCAGAAAATTCACCCTAAGGTCAGGCTTTTTAATGCTCGGAAAAAAAAAACTAAAACAAAAAAAACTAAAACAAGAGCTGTATCTCAGAATCCACAGGCCTTGGCTAGCATGTTAAATGTTGTGGATCATGACAGTGCAATTTGAAAAAGACTATACAAACATGGTTTGTGTAGAAGGTTTGGAAGGACAAAGCCTCTTGTATCTAAAAAGAACATGGCAGCACAGCTAAAGTTTGAAAAGTTGCATGGGTTGCCAAGCGAAATGGTTCAGTAATAATGTCCTTTAGGCACACCATATCAACACAAACAACTTATGCCAACTGTTTAGGAAACTATTGGAGGGGTAATGGCAACCGTTAGCTCCTGTATACCAAAGTATTCTAGAGTCAGATTTATCTGTCCAACAGCTAGCTTGGCCAAAATTGAGTCATGAGCCAGGACAATGATCCCAAAAACATCAGCAAATCTGTAATAAAGTGGCAAAAAAAAAGAAACTAATCAACGTCCTGAAGTGACCCAGTCTAAGTTGAACCTAATTGAAATGGTGCATAAACAAATACCTACAAATTTCAGAGCATTGAAGCAATATTGTAAAGAAAATTAGGTGAGAAATCCTCTACAATGATGTGAGAGACCAATAAGATAATGATTACTTCAAGTTATTGTTAATAAAAGTGGTTCTACAAGATACTGAATCATTGGTTGTACTTAGTTTGTGTTTGTGCACTGTAAAAAAAACTGCTTCTGCATTTTGGCTCAGTTTTTGGTAAATAAATAATGAAAGAGTATAATATGCTATGTGTTGCTGTTCATTTAATGTTTATTTAAATCATTTTGGTACCTGGTAAGGACTGGATTTTTTTTTTTACTGTCTTGAATTAGAATTGATGGAGGGTTACTTTCACCATGACTGTAAATGCCGATATAATAAAAGATGACATGCAGCACAATTAAGAGGCAATAAAAAAGCAATATCATATAAAAACAAGTCTATAAAATGTGTTTAAAGAAGAGACCAAAGTAACTGATTTTCCAAGCCTTATCTCTTCAGGTAGGTCATTCCAAAGCCTAAGGTGTGGTCACCTTTTAGATTTATGCTTCAAATGTGAGACAACCTCCCAGAAGGGTCCTACCTGAGGATATAAGGACGCAAACATTGGGTAAAATCTTAAAAAATCTTATTAAAATAAACCATGCAGAATCTGGTGGGGCTTGATATAAAGTTATAAAGCCCGGTGACTTTTCTTTAATGCCAGAAAAAATTAAGAACTCAGAAAAAACACTAAAACAAGAGCTGTATCTCAGATCCACAGCCTTGGCTAGCATGTTAAATGTTGTGGATCATGACAGTGCAATTTGAAAAAGACTATACAAACATGGTTTGTGTAGAAGGTTTGGAAGGACAAAGCCTCTTGTATCTAAAAAGAACATGCAGCAAGCTAAAGTTTGAAAAGTTGCATGGTTGCCAGCGAATGGTTCAGTAATAATGTCCTTTAGGCACACCATATCAACACAAACAACTTATGCCAACTGTTTAGGAAACTATTGGAGGGTAATGGCAACCGTTAGCTCCTGTATACCAAAGTATTCTAGAGTCAGATTTATCTGTCCAACAGCTAGCTTGGCCAAAATTGAGTCATGAGCCAGGACAATGATCCCAAAAACATCAGCAAATCTGTAATAAAGTGGCAAAAAAAAAGAAACTAATCAACGTCCTGAAGTGACCCAGTCTAAGTTGAACCTAATTGAAATGGTGCATAAACAAATACCTACAAATTCAGAGCATTGAAGCAATATTGTAAGAAATTAGGTGAGAAATCCTCTACAATGATGTGAGAGACCAATAAGATAATGATTACTTCAAGTTATGTAATAAAGTGGTTCTACAGGATACTGAATCATTGGTTGTACTTAGTTTGTGTTTGTGCACTGTAAAAAAAACTGCTTCTGCATTTTGGCTCAGTTTTTGGTAAATAAATAATGAAAGAGTATAATATGCTATGTGTTGCTGTTCATTTAATGTTTATTTAAATCATTTTGGTACCTGGTAAGGACTGGATTTTTTTTTTTACTGTCTTGAATTAGAATTGATGGAGGGTTACTTTCACCATGACTGTAAATGCCGATATAATAAAAGATGACATGCAGCACAATTAAGAGGCAATAAAAAAGCAATATCATATAAAAACAAGTCTATAAAATGTGTTTAAAGAAGAGACCAAAGTAACTGATTTTCCAAGCCTTATCTCTTCAGGTAGGTCATTCCAAAGCCTAAGGTGTGGTCACCTTTTAGATTTATGCTTCAATGTGAACAACTCCAGAAGGTCTACCTAGGATATAAGGACGCAACATTGGGTAATCTTAAATCTATTAAAATAACAGCATCTGGTGGGATATAAAGTTATAAAGCCGTGACTTTCTTTATGCAGAAGAGAATTACAGAAGTCTGCAGGAAAATATGTGTGAATGGATTTTTCCAGGATGAGAGCAACGATTATCATAATAATCCTGTTTTAACCAGGGAAACCCTTTCAGTTCCCATAAGTTTATTTTAGGTCTTATGGAGCTTATTAGGGGTCTGGATTGCACTGCTGAGTGGATGATTGTGGAGTTAATCTGTAGAGACGCCTGTTGTGGTACTGCCTGGTACTCAGTTCAAGGCCCTATTATTGTAAAAAGGTAAGGATGATGATCCTTTAGTGTGAAAATTTAGTGAGACTTGTTCTCAGGAACCTGCATGTATATAAAAGTCAAGCACACTGGTTCATACTCACATCTTTTTGAAGAGCAATGGCCTTCACCACCTCCTTGTTGTCTTTGGTAAGGTCAGTGGAGCCATTCTGTGACTCCTTTCTCTTTCTTATTCCACTTTCATCCATAGCAACACACTGGTCTATGAGGTAACATAAGAATTGACACACATTACAGACCACTTGCATTAACTTTTACAGGAAACACATCTTTGTTGTCCCTGTAAAAGGTTATCACGACATGATAAGGTTTAGAGGGAAATCTATGCTCTTCCATGGGCAGTAAATGTTCCCTTTCATCAAGATACACAGTGACTCTCAGAAACAAGAGCTCACTAAAAATCCACTCAAAGCCAAATCAAAACTAAATTTGTTCACACATTGATTCCCATAATCTTACAGATTTAATTACATTATCAGGAACAGATATGGCTCGCACAAATTTTGATTTTAAAGAGTTTCACTACAGTACACTACAGCACAGTATTAACCTCATCCAGTGATATCTTAGACTAATTATCAACAGAGCCACTCAAGAACGGCCTTAAAGAGATCACTGAAATATCTTTATAAGGGTTTTGGGTTGATTTCAAGTTTATTATAAGGTGATTCAGCATGTAACGGCCATTGTTTGTGTGGAGCTTTTAAACAAATATAATAACAATTTTTAACACATGTGCCTTAGAGCTGTACTCTTAACTGTAATCCTTAACATTCATTAACTATTTGAGAATCAATGGGTTAATTTTAGTGATTTTTTGTGATTTGTAAAATACAATTTAAAAGTAGAACATTTGGATTTGGTGCTCTTTAGTGCAGTAATGATCAGCTCATATGCTTCATATGCTTTTTAACTGGGAAAAACTGTGAATATATTAGTATTGTAAACATAGACTTAGGAGAACTGGTACAGACTGGCGGTAAGTCAGACATTAGAAAAAGAGTGGGAAGACCTGAAATGTCTCTTACTCTGACACTCAGTCATAATATTTAACTACAAATTATTGTATTAATACTTAACATATATCAAATAACAACAGACTTGTTTAAGAAAGAATTGCTTGAATGTAATTACATTTAACAGTAGCTCTGCATCACATATTACTATCACATACTATGTGATACATGATTATAAAGAAATGCACATTTCAAAAACATGGTTTAACTTACTTAACTTACTTGAAGAAAATAAAAACCTTAATGTTGGTCCATGAACCTTGAATGCAGCTTTTTCAAACCCAGGTGCAGTGTTGTGAACACACAAATTATGTTAAGCTAAGTTCAGTCAAGTAGAGCAGAAATGTCTGATGAAAACTGAAAAAAAAACAAACTCCATGAGACCGAGCAACCCCTCTGGTGGGAGGTTCCCAAATGTGATTGGACAGCTCTACATGAGAAGGGGGATGGGTTAAGGCGAAGTTCTAGGTTCATGAAATCTATTGAGCAGAAGCTTTAAAAAAGGACTGCTTTGAATTACACAGCAGATTTTCTTAACTCATGATATTGTGCAATAGCAAAATTTTAAACATATACAGCTCCCCAGCTTTGTAAAACAGTAACTGAGAGTAAGAATAGAGTGAGAGTCTAATGGCGATACTATAACCATAAAAAAGAAACTCACATGATAAGCTTTATTTCATTTCATTTATACCTTTTTATTTCTCGAGGGAGATCACTTAATCTGTTACTAAGTGAGCACTCCAAGTAAGAAACTTTGGTTTTGACAGAACCAAAACACCTATTATGTTTTTTTCTGTTTTGTTTTTTGATACTCTGAAAGAATTCCTTCCTTCTGAGTTTACCTAGCCTGACTTCCTTCACAATGCCTCTTTGATAAGGATATGTGACACCCCTGCAGTTGTGTGCTTGAACATTTGTGAGTTTGTGTGCTCATGTTTGACATTCCCTTTCCACTCTACTCCTGCTTTCCTCTTTTCTCTTGAGAAAGCCCTGGCCTCTGAAAGAACATGTATTTTAGGCTGTAAAGTTATCTCTGAGCAGGTCACCTTTAAATATACCTACAGATATTATTATACACATCTTTGCTTCAGTATGACATCCACAGATTCTATTACAGACATTAATGGTAAATGGTAAAATGGTAAATGGTCTGCATTTGTATAGCGCTTTACTCAGTCCCTAAGGACCCCAAAGCGCTTTACACTACAGTCAGTCATTCACCCATTCACACACACATTCACACACTGGCAATGGCAAGCTACAATATTCAATGAAATGAGAGAATCAAGCTAAAAGTGAGAAAGCTTTGTCTATAGGATCATATTATGTGTTATGTGAATAATCTTGTATGATCTGTGATGTTAATGCAAGTGCAAATTCAAACAAATGCTTTAACAAAAGTGCACTGCAGAACTGTTGTGCCCAGTGATAAGGGCAGACAATGATTTTATGATACTCTAACCTGTTTATTTATCTCGTTTCATACGCATCTGTTTTAAGAGATGATGGACTATGAGTCTTAGAGGATTTGCACACTGTAACAATAATGATAACTGTGGTTCAGATAAGATATGATAAGATCAAATAATCCTTTATTAGCTCCACAGGATGGGGGGGGGGAGTCTTAAAGCGGCACAGAGATAGCCGCATAGAGTCAAATAAAAAATACTAGTACCTGTAAAAAAATAAAATGTGATTGTAGTTGTTGTGGTGGTTGTTGTGGAGGTTGTTGTGGTGGTGGGTGCCATCTCCCTTGAACTTTTACCACATGCTGACTCATTGCATAAATGAATGGGGAAATGCACGTGTTTACGTCAGGCATTCAGTTTTACTGGAATTGTGTCGTCGCCTTGGGAAATGTAGATCCGTGATTCATGACTAAACATCACTTTTATCCGATCATCTGCACTCTGTGACTGTGTTTCTTTAGCCCATTACAAACTTGTTTTCTCTTCTTTAGGTGTTAGTACTGGTTTTGTTTGGCTTTTTTGTATGTAAATCCCTTTAGCCCAAATCTTTCAGTTCTCTCACAAATGTTGACTACAATTTTTGCGCATTCATTTTTCATTTTTCTGTTGTGCTTGTTTTTCTATTTTCAAAGCATATTCTCATGTCCTACACGACTTTTAGATACAAATTTTAGATACAGCTAACTGAGAATTACCAACATATCCATGTTGAATTTTCTTCTTGAAGGACTTGTATATTTAATTTCAATGTTTAAACTGACAGATCTCTTGTTGGAGCAGTACTTCCTTTCATTCAGCGAAGTACAGAAGCTTGTTAAAGTCTGCAAACACTCTTTTTTTAATTTTTATTTTGAGTGGTTTGATTTGTGCAGGCATTGATCCAAATTCAAAGATGACTCCATATTAAATAATTTCATTTTTGTTTGTTTTTTTTCTGTATGTGATCTAGAAAAATATAAGCCATTAATTAAAATGCTTTATCAAGTATTAAATCCACTAACCTCAATCAAGGAAGAGTTGGAGGACTTGTGTCTTCCACCAACAGCACTCCCTGATTGGACTACAGGGAGCCATTTCAACCTTGTTACGTATAAGCCTCACTTTGTTCACGCTTTGGGTGTGTTTATGGGTGTCATCAACATCTCACATAAATAGTAAATTACATTGATGGAGATCACCTAATCTGTTACTCAGTGATAATGATAAGGTAGATTAAGGCATTATAATCCTAAAGTTCCAATTAAACACCTAAAAACCAATCAAATATACTCCCACGTCTCTAATCTTTAGTCCTTCTTAGAACATTGAAGTTTCTCATTTGAGCCCTGTCCACATGTATTTTATTAGTTGTATCTTTTGTGTGTTTTGGCCTGTCGATCCATCAGTGAGATGGAATGATTTTATGTCATTTTTGAGATTTTGTTTGAAATAATAATAACGTGAAAAACCAAACTAACTTCAGATCTGGTTAGAATTATGTTTGGTTTTGAGTGAGTTACAAATGTGTATATTTATACTGATTGGGATCCATTATGTGTCTCAACAACTTTAGAAGTTAACACAGGACCAATTATTTATACAAGTTCACACTTCACTGGGTCTTACCGGGAAGGCCAGTATGTGCTTCTTTGTGGTTTATGCAGCACATTGAAACACACTGAAACAATGCTGGTCTGAACATTCAGTCCTCCAGGAGATGTTTAACTCTAACACCGTCAATGTGTCAAAAAACAAAGGTGAGGAGGATTACTGCAACAAGTACAAAGGAATGTACCCTCTAATGACTGATTAAAAATTGTGTTGTCTTCATTGTTCCTGGTACTTGTTGTAACTTTGAAATTGGCAGGATATTAAAAAGGCCTATAATGTTCAACAAAGTTGAGTTGAGCTGAGTTGAGTTGAGTTGAGTTGGCTCCGCTTGTATGTGATTAACCACATTTTTGGGAAATCTCAGTTCAATATCACTGCCAAACCTGTTGAAAAAAGAAATCACATAAATAGAACCTGTCTAACAAACTAGTAATTTAAAAGATATCAAAAAGCAACACACTATGCCATGATCTAAAGAATCCCGAGAACAACTGAGTTTTGCATTTTGGGCTACTTTTTGTGAAAGCTTTTGAATTTATCAGAGAGAGAAAAACCATCCCCATCTCAATAATGTTTAATATCTAAGCAAAAATATCTTCAATAAAAGGACTCAACAAATTCCTGGAGGAAGATTGCTGAAACTATCAGAATGGAAGTGAGGGAATTAACCAAGAGGGAAAAACTAGAGAGACAACTATGTTTGCATCTGCAAAAAAAATGACCACATAAAAGAGTCCCAGGATTTTATTTCTTTCTATTAGCTGCCACTGCATATAAAACACTGGGACATAACCACAAGGTAATTAACATATCACTAGCAGGAGCAACAGTGTCTGCCAACAACATAGGCTGTAACCCTAATTTCCTTTGGGATTAATAAAGTATTCTGATTCTGATTATGTCCTAATTCTACAAAGATTCCAAGCACAAGGGTAAATCAGACCTTAGAAGTCAACTCAGAGTATATAGTACTTACATAAACCATTTAAAATGCAAAGAGGGAGAAACTATAGGACAACTTCAAACACTGGCGTCCTCTAGTTCTTGCAGCTTTTGGAGTACCTACGAAATACAAAGGAAATGTTTAAAACGCTTCTAGGAGAATTTGAACCTTTGCCGCCGACACAGTTATAATCTGCTAACACAAAAACACACTGGCATATGAACTCAGTAACCCTGAGACCCAGAACTTATGACCACGTTTCAGACACATACAAGGAGGAGGGGGTTTAGGATCTGACTGAGTGAGTTTTCACCAACAAAGTTTAGAACAATTTGTGAGAAAGTAAGAATATTTACTGCAGTGAGACCTTTCAGTTTGACAGACTGGCAGACACTTTCATTCACTGAAACTCCAGAAACAGTCCCTTACTCTCATAAACCTTTATTGGAATACTTGGAAAATCAAAGTTTTAACTCTAAAGTGTTATTGGCTTTTTCATTTTTATGTTGCAAACCCAGATCAGGTAAGTTACCAATATATGATTTACGAGTAGAGCTATGTTGAAAACAAATATTTACAGATATATATGGTTTAAAAAACATTAAAGCTACACAATTCAATAAAAGCTTAATGATTACTAAAGAAGTAAAATGGAATAAAACCACTGTATTACAGTCTAAAAAAGTACCAGTATATGCAATTTATTGATAATAAAAATTGCTAAAGCAAAAAAAAAGTGTTTGCATGTGCTGAACAAGAACACCTAGAGACAGTTCCTGTCTTAACCTTTTCAGGGACTCAGTGTAATTTTGAACTAAGCATCACATTAAAATGGCCTGTAATGTTCAAGCTGCTTGAGTTGAGTTAAGTTGGCTGCCTCCTATGTTCCTCAGCCTGATACAGTTTTTACAGAAAAAAAAAAACATAATTAAGTATGGTATAATTATTTCATGTGATTGCCCACATCTTTATAAATAAATACCAGTATTTGTAATATATTTGTATATTTTGTATATAAATTTATTTATTATTATTTATATTTTTAGAGATTTGCATATTCCGCTATTTGTAGCTTGAAAATGTAGGTAAAACGTGTCACTGGATACTGCATGTGTTTTCTTTTTGTTGTTTTTTGTTTGTTTGTTTCAGAAATAATGCAGTTAATGCTACATAGTCTAGGTGCATCGTGTATGTGTCTAAAACGGACATAGCAACACTTGCACCAGCTTTATACTTTATACTTTATACAACCACATTTGTGGGAATGGGGGGCGGGGCTATCCAGAAGGACACTGAAGCTTGAAATACTCCAGGCCACTGCTGATTGGTCATGCAACAATGTCACTGTCTGTCGCACAACCTGATCTTTGCTACTTGGCTGGGAGAAATCCATGTGGCGCTGAGAATACCAGTTTTGGCTCCTTTCCCAATAAAGGATGATGAGTTAACATAGAGAGGAAAAGATTTAGGGCATTACATGTAACATTACATATTTGCTTCTATTTAAAATCATGTTACATTTTGCAATTTAGTTTCCTTTAATCAAGAGACTTTTTTCTAGTTTTACAGCAAAGTAACAACGACACATCATTATAACTGATATAGATAGATAGATGCTGAAAACTGTTATAAATTGTATTTAAGGATCGTGTTATTTGTTGATCTTCCAGCCTGTAGATGGCCATAACGGCTTCTGTCCCCAGCTCCCCGAATCATGTGACTTCCACCAAAACAAAGCTACCAGCCAGCTGACGGTGAAAGTACAGAGGTCAGTGACTGAAACTTTTTAGACTGAATGAAACCGCTGCTGTTTTAGGATGAACACGACACTGAAGCACTGGAAAGAGGCGGCCACTCTGATTTTAGCTGCAGGACGCGGGCGTGGTTTCACCCCGAGAGCACCGCTGACAGGGGAAAGCAGCTCTGGACAGTCACATCTGCCCACAGGTCCCTCTTTGATTACGACGTTTTGCTGCTTAAAAGAAGCGGTAAAGGCGGATTCATGCCCAATGCTTATGTGTTTCCTGGGGGCGTGGTGGACGCGTCAGATTTTTCCAGTGAGTGGCTGGACATTTTCAGATCTTTCACTAACTCCCCCACTTTCGGGTTAAGAAGTGTCAAACAGCATCTGGAGACCAGACCTCCGATCTTTGCTACTGACCGACTGAAACTAGGCTCTCCCATCCCGGGAGAAGTCGCCCTCCGGATCTGCGCGTTGAGGGAAACATTTGAGGAATCTGGCGTACTTCTGGTTGCTCCCTAAAATAGAGGAGAAAAAAATGTTAAAAAACATAAAGGACTTTGGTTACATTGAGCACTACGGGTGAATGATCTGTGCAGCAGTGAGCTCACCAAGTGGAGGGCTCTGGTTAACCAGAACCCCTCCAACTTCATCAGGATGTGCAGAGAGCTGCAGGTGTTGCCTAACATCTGGGCTTTACATGAGTGGGGCAACTGGCTGACTCCAGCAAGCCGATATGGGACGACGAGGTTTGACACAGCTTTCTTCATCTGCTGCTTGCAGGAGATCCCGCATACGCTACAAGATGATAAGGAAATTGAGCGTTTTCAGGTAATTACATATATCCAGCCATATTAATTGATGTTATTTATAGACACATGAAACGCACATGTGACCATCAAAACCTGCTTACCAATTCATTAAAAAAGGGGTCAGTAATATAATCCAACAGTATCCCAACTAAAACCGAAAGAACCATAGGTGGTAAAACACGGGTCATTGCACTGCCCTACAAATGGTCTCACCAAATATTAAAAAGCACTGCAATAATCTCATATGGATACACAACCAACAACAGCAACAAAGGAGCTGGGACTGTTAGGAATTAGAATTTTAATCAGAATATGAAAATCCCACACTTGCCTTGCAGGTGGCCTTGTATCCTTAAATTTCAGGACCTTTACCAAAGTTCTGGGAGCTTGAGGGTCCTCTGCGGTATCTTTGCTCTTCATAGAACTACGCTCTTCTAGACCGAGATCGCAGATGTTGTTCCTGGGATCTGGTAGAGCAACTCACTCCTGAGCTACAGCCAGTGAGGGGTGGCTCCTTTCTGATTTTTCTATTTCTTGGTATGGCCATATTATATAGCAAAGATATAATATAGCCATACTCGGCACAGATGTCCCTGTATACTATGCCAGGCACTTGGTTATAGGGTTCCATGTATCCCCTGCCTGCTAGCATCTTGCACGCTACTGTTATGTGGTCATCTCAGGAGCATCTTTGCACAACTTACACCGAGGGTCTTGCCTGGTGTGGTAGATCACAGCCTCTATCGACCTTTTGCTTACAGCTTGTTCCTATGCTGCCATGATAGAGAAGTGAGAGAAGCAAATAAAAAAAACCAAAAAAACCCCCCAAAAGATGTTCATTTATTCTTCTTAGACAGACCTGCGGATCTTTTTGTCCACAGCCCATGCCATGCCAGAGCACAAAGTAAAGCAAAGAATGCCCAAATGAAACAAGAAATGAATTCGGAGAGCAAAATTAAGATCTTTCAGTAATCACTACTAAATACTTTATTGATCGCAGAAAGGAAATGATTGTTTTACAACAGCAAATTAATGTATAAGTGCCACAGGTGCACAGTAAGTGCACAAAAATTTACATAGATTACAAAGAGAGTAAAACTGAAGCGAGTGCAAGAGAATAGTGTAAATTGCATTTACAAAAATATGTACACTATAAAAGTAAACATAAAAGGGTATAATACAAAATGTGTGTTTTAGATCTTATTCCTGACAGGTATGTTCACCTGTGACAGAACAAAACCTTATTGTACAGTTTTATAGAGAAATATAGGATTGATTTCCACAATCATTCTTTATGGCAGTGTGTTTGAATCAGTCTGAAGGAGCTCTGCTGCCTCAGTAGTCCGGAGTGGAGTGGGTGAGATTGTCCGTGGTGGAAAGCAGTTTGTTCAGTGACTTCCTGTCCCTCACTGACGGAAACGCCTCCAAATTCTGGATAGTGATGCTTACCGCCTTGTGAATCAGTTTCTTGACAATCATGATTTCTGTTTTACGACACAGAGTTTGGTTTTTTTTGTTGTTTTTTTTTTTTTTTTAAAGAAGCACAGTTGGAAAATGTCATAGACCTAAGAAGCGGCTCGATACTTGTTCCTTTTCAAATTTTCCCAGTGCAGTCAACTTGCCTCTTAAACAATGTTCCTCATAAAAAAAGTGTGATCTCAGAAAATCACACTGTGAGGCTAGCATCTTCTCTGACCTCCCAAGATAAGAACTGATATCACCTGACACTGAATGTCTTCATACAATTCCTCTACCAATCATTAAATCTTCCAGGTGCCACTGATTACACACGGATAAGTCAGCGTGAGTAATTCAAAAATGAGATTTCGCAGCTGAAATTACACAGAAAATGTGGCTACACACTAGTTTAAGTGGGTAAATGACACTAGCTCTTTCGGGTGTCTTTGCACCAGCTGATCGATATTATGTACCAAATCAAAGGTAAGATCACAGTGCTGCAGTTCTAAAACACTAACCCCATCTGTGTGTTTCAGTGGTCCACACCCTCAGAGATCTTGCAGAGCTACCAGGCACAGAAGTTGTGGATTGCGCCTCCACAGTTCTATGAACTCAGCCGCCTGTGCCGCTTCCCTCTACTAAATGATCTCCATAACTTCGCCAGCCAGCGTGCAACAGCGGGCTGTGAGCAGTGGATGCCCGTTGTTGTATCAAATGATGAACACCTTATATCGCTGCTGCCAGGTGCAGATTTTATCATTATAGAGTCACTGATTTACACCTATCTATGGTAGTTTAATCTTTTTTTTCTCTCTCTCTGCTTTTTTCTCTTGGACTGCTTACTCATCCAGGTGATAAACTTTATCCAGTGGACAGCCCAAGAGACTCTGAAGCTGCGAAAAACACAGTCCCTCCATCAAAGGATCATCAGGATGCTTCGCCGCTCCACCGTATTGTCATATCAGATCGATACACTTTAAGGGTACAGATCACCATCACTCCAAAATACAACCACGTCCTACCTGTTGCACATTCAGCAGTGTCACATGACTCAAAAAGTCAGCTTTGACAACCCTGTGATCCTTGTCCTCCTGTGCCTATGAAATAAAAAGTCACAAAACCAGACAAATTTACAGTCATATTTTTATATCGGTCTCAGTCATGTCGCTTCCATCACTGTATATTTTATTATGTTAATTTAAATTAGAAATTTTGCAGCGCTTTGAGAGTTAATGTTGTTCAGATGGGTTTGTTTTGGGTAGAAATTCCTAGTACATGAAGCTGGAAGAGAAGAAGAAGACAAACATGGACAGAAGAAAAGGACATTCAGTCTTCAGCTCAAGCCAAACTTTGCAGGACCTGCCAGGAAGCTCATTTAAATCATGGCAGTGATCGTGTCTGTTTTTACAGTGTGTAGTTGCTTTTTACATCAGGACCAAAAGCAACTTCAAAAATTGTATATGCAGTTTAAAGATTAGATCAGAGTTATGGTTATTAGCAGCATAATTATTTTCATTGTGAAAACATGCATTTTTATGATTTTTTTAAACTGCTGCACTTATAACAAACTAAATCAGCTACCATTTTAGCAAGTTGTGATTTTTATTTGTACAGACCTGCCTGCACAGACACAGATGCATTAAGAGGTCAGGTTTTTGTTCCAATAAAAATTTATATATGGTTATTGTGATCCCAAGACATGTTCTTCATGACTATACAGAGGACCAGAGTGTCCTCAAACTTCGTCGCAGTTGTTGTAATGAAAGCTGAAGGCTGTGTTTGATCAGTTGTGCTTATTACTGGAAATATAGATTGAAAACAGCAATGCTGTTAATGAAATGTGTTAAACCTGATTAATTTAAACATAAAAGCTGCTGACAAACATGAGTGTCTTCTTGTGTGTGTTCATGGTTGTCCTTGTCTAGATGAGTGCATAAGTGGAAGTTTTCCAGAACGGTGTCCTTCAGGACAAATTGAAGCCTTGTGAGAAATACTTTGTGTAAATGCCATGCAGGGCCATGCAGGATGTTTGCCAATATAAATGAATTTATTATTGAGCATATTTAATCATTATTCATATTAACTTTTCAATAACGCTGTTTTAACCCGCCTTTTTGTGCTATATCTTATGATTATTTGTGATGGGCATAAGTAATGAGCCAAATGGTTTGTCCTATTAAATTTGAGGCTCTCAATTCAGTTCAATCATCACAGTATAACACAATGTCAGTTAACTTTCAGGCATATTGTAGGGAACATAGAGACATAGACTGCTTTAAATCAATTTCATTAATTTTGGTGCAAATCAAAGTGATAACACATGCATTGGAGGGGCAATAACAAAAAAAGGTGGTGGCCACAGATGAGTGCTTCCTCTCCTTTGCTGTGATTTTTCAGTAGTGTCCTTGTCAATACTGGTAGTATGAAACAGTACCTAAAGTACATTCAGGTTGCACAGGTAGTCCAGCTCCTCCAGGATGGCATACCTGTTTATACTGTCTAAAAGAATTCCCTGTATCTCACAACTATCAACGTCAAAAGTGTGGAAGAGCATCAATCCAGCAGCAGGATTGGTATCTGCTTCTTTATATGAGAAAGAAACAGGAGAAACACTACCAGAGCTCTGGAAGTGTTTCTTCTGTTCTTTCAAATAGACTTCAAAAGGGCTAATCATGCATGTTTCTTATCAAACAGCCAGACACAGGCTCCATGAGGGTGGTGTGAGGTAGTTTGTTAAACCATCTGAGAAAACAGTTCCTATTAACCAGGATTTGAAGTAAAAGTCTGGATATGATTTGTCATGTCCGAAATGAAATCCAAGACATGACAAATTTTGGTTTTTGTGGAACATGAGCATCCAAAGATTTAAAAAAAATTCTTTTTAGCTTTCAGCTTTCACTTAACTGTCATAACAGCAAGCTTTGTACAGATACAAAATTAATTTGAGATAAAAGAGGCCATTGGTTGAACTCACCCCCAGAGTTCCAGTACATTATGCACCAGTCACCATTTTAGAAAAGGTGCAATTCAGAAGTGCACCTTCACTAATTCAACCTCAAAATTTAAAATGTAAATAAAGTATATTACCACTTTATTCATAATGTTCTTTCTTCTGTAGTAAGTTGAAAAAAATATCTATGGCTCCCGAAAAGGTTGCCGGTTCGATCCCCCTGCTCTCTCTGTCCTGGTCGTTGTGTCCTTGGGCAAGACACTTTACCCTACCGCCTACTGGTGTTGGCCAGAGGGGCCGATGGCACGATATGGCTCAGCGTACCCATAGCCTCGTCTCTCACATCTCTCCAGTACAGTATTTTAAGACAGGATTTTTTTTTCCGTAACTGTTTTTGGTATCAACTCTCAAAAACACAAAGTGCACTTTAAATGTGACAGACCACTGTCTGCTGGACTGCTTAGACGACCAGAACACGTGGGAAGAGTCTGAACCAGCACAAGAGATAGATCTAAATATGCTGTCATAATGTCGCCTGTGTTCATCAGAAAAAGTACTTTAATGTCACTCTGATCTGACTGAAACATTTCTCCCAGAAAAAAAATGAAGAGACACACTGTAGCGAGTCAGCAGCCCTCAGTCTGTTTTTTATCTTTCTGACATATTTTACCTGTCAGCTTGATAAAAGATGCAGAACTTCTGTCCCCTTTTGCCCTCCCCTGTCCTCACACCTCATCTCTTTCTGCTTCAGAGTGCCGTGTGTGTAGGATGGTGGTGGCAGAAAGCGGGTGAGTTGAAATAACGCTGCTCAACCTTCTGTGCTGTTTGCAGAGTATGTTAAGGGTTTCTATGGCAACTCACAACCTTGGAAACCCACCATCTAAGTCCAGATGAAGTGATGATGCAGTGGTCTGTGTCTGCCAAGTGTGTAGCTCACCTCTTTGTGAACCAGTCTGCTTAGTGTGCTTGTATCCAAGCGAGCGAATGAAGCAAATACATGGTTTTGTTGTGCATAAGTTAAAATAAAATACCTCCAAACAGATGTTGAGAAACCTGATTTACTCACCTGTAAAGGTGAGTGATGGAGCACTCTAAATATTTGATGCTGTGGCTATTTTCAGGAACATCTTGCATAACCGAAATTTTTAAAAAGCAATTTAAAAGTGAAACAGTCTCTGAGTTGCATGTTGCATAAATACTCCTCTTCCTCTGGAAGAGAGTGGAACTAATTTTAAAGGGCAGCGTTTGAGGATGCTTCATCTCATTCTCTACTTAAATCTCCTCCCTCTCATCCTCATGTTTAATTAATCGCTTTTATATTTTTAGATTTCCGGATGACAATGTAAGTCTGTCATGAGTTTCGAGAGATTCAAGGTCCATGACTCACTGTTAGAAGAGCATAGTGCCTCTGTGAAATGACAGCAACGATAAACAAGATGTCAGAAAGCCTACTGTGAATCAGATGTGAGTAGAGCATGCCACTGATTTTCACACATCAAAGTCTTGCCAAAGAATGCTTTCAGCTTTTTTGCTAGAAGATGAATTATCTTGCATTTTATCTACTTTGTTTACTTTGTTATACTATTTTCTTTTAATGTTTCTCCACAGGATTTCTGTATTGAGAGGTGGAGAAGAGAGAGAGATTCATTTCCTGGAAACAGGAAATGAATCTGAATCTGAAACTTGAATACCTTTACAAGGTTTTACATATCCTTAATAGTGAAGAAGCTGATCATTAGGGTCCTATCAGGGCTCGTGTGATGTGCAGCTTTTCATGTGCCAGCATTTAAACAGACTTTTCATTAAAATTTGCATCAAACTGTGTAAATATTTATCTTGAATTATTATTTTTAGTTAAATTGGCTCTTTTGTCAATCTAAATGGACCCACTGCTGATTTGACTGATGACCAGAGTCGTTACTTTCATGACTGTTTGTTGTTTCGCTCATCAAATGAATGAGAGTTTAGTGAACATAAGTTAACCAACTTGCAATGAAGATGAGGAAACTCACAGGATGAACACGGTGGTCTGTTGGGGAAAGAAAATTAGACACCTACTTACATGAATTGGCTTGTTTTTTAAATGAATAATAATGATAACACACACACACTCTGACACAAAAATGCAATGTGTTTGTGCATAAATCTGGTTTTCTATTTCACTTACACAGACATTATGGCTATGTAAGAAATGGAGTCGTGTGATACCATCTTCCATATTTTAGCCTGGAAGTATCAAACTACAAGTTACTGTGATTTTCAACCCAAATTATGACAAAGTTTCAATGACCATTGTTATTTTTAGACCAACATTTTTCATCATTTAAAATTTTACCCACATGTACCTTTCTGAAAATATCTACATGCATGCTTATACCAACAAATTTGCTATCTTTGTTTTTAAGTGTACTTTTGTCTTTTCGACTTTTTACATTTTTTGTCAAACCTTCTGTGGAGTTTAAAAGTGGAAGATGCTTTCAATCCTTGCATAATATTATTTTATGAATTTTAGGATGGTTTGATAAGCATTAGATGCATTATCTCTCTATATGTTAAGGTTGTTGTTTGTAGCCTAATGTACCAATGTATGTGACTTGAAAATATTTCTGGAGCAGCACTTGTTTCTGTTCTGCAAATTAATAACTAACTTGAATTCATATTTATGTTGGGCTAAAGAAGACTGTCTTAGTGTGCATCTACCCTTAACTAACAACCACTTGCATGGAAACTTTGACTCTGACTGCTTCCAGTTCAACTGGATGCCAATCCAGGAATACCCTTAAAGGCTCTTAGATGTAAAACTATTAGGGAGTTAAAGCATAGTCTCCTTTCCATTTAAATTAAGTACTATTTTAAACCTAAGGTGGTTAAGTCTAAGATAATTCCCCTCTTAAAATATCTCTATGTGTGTTAGATGTATAGATCTCTAGCTTAGCTTTGCAGTGATTACAAACTAGGCCTGGTTATGAGTTACCAGGTACACAACTTACCAAACCTTCACACAAAGGGACCTTACAAGCATGCCTGGTCATTGTTTGTAAAACACCTATCAAACTACAAGCATATTTTCAAGTGTGTTTCGAAGTTTTATTATAATAAATATACTTGATCGTATGTACATTATCTGAAACAGCAGTATATACAAACCTTCTATTCATGTTGCAATGTACATTCAACACTGTGCAAGAGAACCCTGAAAAGGAACATGAGCAGGCTTACAGTGAATGGGTGCGTTATTAAAAGACTGTGAACATCTCTTCGGTCCCAAGGCTCTCATCAAGCACATTGTGATTTGATGCAGTAAAGTAAGATGCAGGCCTATTACAATCTGGCTATACAGATTATTATGACGCATTTAAACGGTGCTGACAGGAGTGTAGAAGAGTGCAGATTTGATAACATCCAACCAGTGTGGTTTGAGGAGCAGAGATTAACTGTGCTGGCTTCCACTATAGTTTCAATAAGACAACCGTTCTTTAGATGTTTTTCCTGTTTGTTTGAGCAGATCTAACTTTTCTGAATGCAAAGCATCAATCCACAGAACATCATGAGAATAGTTAACCGTAGGCTACATTTCTGCTTGAGCTTTTCCACTAATCCACTTGGATTACGTGTTGTTTATATCATCCTGATGGCTAGACTCTGTCACGTAATTTTATGACCTTTTTCCCCACCCTCTTCCAAAAATAAATGGCCCATTGGCCCTCCCCCCAAAAATACTTTTTGTGCCTCACTCCCATTATTTTCACACTTTGGCTATATTCTTCTAGTACATTTTAGCTTATCTAGTGCAATTTCTCACCTCCGCCAAATACATTCACAAATCCAGGAAAGCTTAATAACTTTTCCGTGTCCACATTATTTTTCAAGCCCAAAAAGACGCTCTTTCTCTTTCTTATGGGCCTGCAGAGTCTTACTGCTCCCTGGGCAGCTTCACAGGATGTCCATCAGGGTGGGCTTTTGGTTAGAAAGTTCACATATTGACAACCAAATAGCCTAGAACCAAGGCGACTATAACGATGACAAAGAATCCAATCACAGCGCAGATTGACGCAAAACCAGCCTCCCTGCTCCCTCCGCCACCTTCTTCTTTGGGCTCCTCTTCGCAGATCGAGATGACACCCACGGAGGAATTCCCTACACTCATGTTGGACTTGAGCTCAGCGCCTGCCTCCTGCTTCGCCTCAACGGCCCACGGCGCCACCTGCACCTTCATCTCCATCTCTTCCATCATCTGGCTCACCTGGGTGATCTCGGCCTGCAGGTCTCTGAGGTCTGCCGTGTCGATATTGCTGTCCGCCTCGTACTTCATATTCTGCACGCTCATGGCCCGGGCCGCCACCGTAGTGGTGCTGCCGGTCATCCCTGTCTGGATGAGGTGTCTTGTGGGCACCTTGAGGGGGAAATCCTGTGCTATCTCTAAGGACCTTTTCATGTCCACCTCAAGAAGCTCCATGCAACTAGAGAACAGCACCCACAGGCGTATGGGGCGCCGTTTGTAAACTGAAACATGCCGAAATTAACGGCAACATTTTTCCACATTTAGCTCTAAATCTTACAAAAACATGTTTTTTCGAGTCATTTTTTACAACATTTAGTGATATTTTAAATGTTAAATCTAAATGCTAAATGTTAAATCTAAATGCTAAATGTTAAATCTAAATGTTAAATGTTAAATCTAAATGCTAAATCTAAATATTATATCTAAATGTAAATGTTAAATCTAAATGTTATATATAAATCTAAATGTTAAATGTTAAATCTAAATATTATATATAAATCTAAATGTTAAATCTAAATATTATATATAAATCTAAATGTTAAATGTTAAATCTAAATATTATATATAAATCTAAATGTTAAATGTTAAATCTAAATGTTAAATGTTAAATCTAAATATTATATATCAATCTAAATGTTAAATCTAAATGTTAAATGTTAAATCTAAATGTTACGGGAAACTAAATATTTAGCTAATATGCAAATTTATTGTACGGGTCAACGGAAATACCAAAATAAAAGCTTCAAGAAAACCTCCCGCGCTAAAGTGTGCCGGTCGTGGTCAGGTTGTGTGTCTGCGCTCCTCTCAGGGTCACTTTTGACTGCCATGAGCTGCTTCACCTGTTCCCTACCAGCATGTCCAGCGATTTAGCTGAAAACATTGGAAGAGCCGTTTTGTCGGCCATCCAACGATTCAGCGGTAGTGCACCCTCAACCTCACAAACGCCGCAGCACTTGGTAAGTTCATTGTATAGCATTTTGGACGGGTTGATAGCAGTGTTAGCAAAACTAGCAAAGCTAAATTACTTAGCTAGTCCTCAATTATTTCATTTGGTAGGCAGCAGACAGAGATCGAACATCATACAACTCTATTTATTTATTTGGTAGGTAACAGTCGTTCTTGATGTAAATGTTTCCTTAGGAATCCAGCAATGCACCTGGACCAAGTAGACCTGCCGTCTCCACTGGGATACTGTACCGCTCGGTAGGCCTTCTTACACATATCATTTAGCTGACTGGTTTTTGTTTTTTCTTTAGTGTAATATGTCACCTTAAATTAAATCCTGTCAAAGTAATGATTCTGATTCTACATACATTTCATCTTCTTAGGGGTCCATCATTAGCAGTGTCACATCACCACCAACAACACTGCTTCTCTGGCACGAGAATCGAGAGAGGTAGTTGACACGGCCTTCTACTTTCAAGCTATTCTTGAAAGCGGTGTCAACACGACCTGTTTCTCTCTTTTCACCAGTACTTGGGTGGCCAACAGCAAACAAAATAGTGGAATAGTTCAGCCTCCTTATTGTGCTGTAAAATCAACTCATTCCACCAACAAAAATAAAACAACAACAATACCTTTTCAACGCGTACTACGTTTTATGGACGAGGTTTATCTAAAAATGCTTCCAGCCCTTTTTCAGGCGAGCCTTTACTTCTAGAAACCCTTCTAAAAATGCTTCCAGCCCTTTTCCAGGCGAGCCTTTACTTTTAGAAATCCACCTAAAAATGCTTCCAGCCCTTTTTCAGGCGAGCCTTTACTTTTAGGAATGCTACCAGCCCCTCTGGGCGAGCCTAAACGTTTTACGCGAGGTGTCTGAGTGTTAATATTCACCTGGTTGCTGATTCACTGCCGGTCTCTCAGGTCTACCTCATCGACCCCCACCGCCGTGGACCACTTATAAGAACGCCGGCCAGGACCCGAATGTTACGTCTCTGGACTTTATATCCTCTACCTAGAGAGGAGCTGTCGACAGACTTCAGCGCGGGCTTCTCACGACGTCAGGGCTCGATGAGTCTTTCCTGTGGGGTCACACAAAAATGCTGTGTCTCATCCGGCTCGAAGGACCAAGAAATGTCAGGAGTTTTCCTGTATTGCAACTCAGGTCGGAATAAAACGCTCAGACAGGTTTACGTGTACACGGGTGAGACTCAGGGAGAGACTCGCACTGTGCAATAAAAAGAAACAGTCTTTATTCAGAGAGCACATACAGGAAGAGAGAAAATAGAACTGCAGGCTTCCTGTGTAACTTCCCCATTTAGGAGTCTGCACAGAGTTGCAGAGTTTAAGCTGAATACTGAAAAGAGCAAACACATTTAGATAATGAAACGTACCTTTAAGCATAACATAATAAAAATCCCAAAATCCTAAAAAATCTCTTATCATACGTGTTTTGGAGTTTGTACGTGCTTTGCAGTTTGTACGTGCTTCAGAATTTGTACGTGCTTCGGAGTTTGTGCGTGCTTTGGAATTTGTACGTGCTTCGGAGTTTGTACGTGCTTCGGAATTTGTACGTGTTTTGGAGTTTGTACGTGCTTTGCAGTTTGTACGTGCTTCAGAATTTGTACGTGCTTTGCAGTTTGTACGTGCTTCGGAGTTTGTACGTGCTTTGTAGTTTAATATAATATAATGCTGATAGTGACTAATCAACTTCAAAAATGCAAGGCGAAAGTTGGAGCCACTGACATCAGCAGCTGCAGTTTAGTTTACTGCAAAAAAGTCAGATTCTGTCCATCATTATAAAATGTGACCAAAAAAAGTTTTCTTTTGCATATTTGTCATACTTAGATGTTTCAGATAATCAATATTAATATCAGACAAAGGTCATTAGTTGTTAAATGATGATTTTTTAAGAAAAATAGTTATCCAAATCGCTCTCACTCTATGTGAAAAAATAATTGCCCCCTAAACCTATTAACTGATTGTGCCACCCTTGGCAGCGGGGAATGAGTCTTTCACATCACTGTGGTAGAATTTTGATCCAGTCTTATTTACAGAATTGTTTTAATTCAGCCACACAGAAACGTTTTCAGGGATCAATGGTCATGTCATGTCAACATATCCCAATCTGATTTAAGACTCACTAGGCCACTATGAAACCTTAATTTTGTTTTTGTTTTTTTAAACCATTCAGAGGGGGACTTGGTGGTGTGTTTCAGCTCCATCGTACCCAGATCATCACATTACCACCACCATGTTTGACTGCTAATATGATGTTCTTCTTATAAAACTCTGTGTTCGCTTTACATCAGATGTAATGGAATGCAAACCTTCCACTCTACAAAATATTTTCCCAAAACTTCTGAGAATCATTGAGATGTTTTTCTGGCAAATTTGAGGAGAGCCTTTGTTTTTGAGTTTGTACGTGCTTTGTAGTTTGTACGTGCTTCTCCAAACTCCAAAACACACGTACAAACTCCAAAGCACATACAAACTTGAAAACACATTTAAACTCCACAAAGCACGTACAAACTCCAAAACGCACGCACAAATTCCAAAATACCTACAAACTCCAAAGCACATACAAATTCCGAAGCATGTACAGACTCTAAAACAGTGCTTTAAGTGGCCCAAAAGAGGTGCCGGTACTCTATTTTTTTTCCGCCTCCCCTGAGGTAACAACAACTATATTGAATGGGTTTTATATACAACAGTCAACAGACAACCTTATACAAAATAATAAATCATTTTATTAGTTTGTGGATTTGCTTGAGCTAGAAAGAGCTACTGAACATAAATAAAATGTGCACAAAGTTATTGAAAAAATACCCTTAGAAAGAGCTACTAGAAAGAGCTACTGAACATAAATCAAATGTGCAAAAAGGTATTGAAATTTTTTTTTAACAAAATGTACATAAAATAAATTATAAACTAATTTGTATTTTATTATAAACTAATTTGTATTTTGCTCTCTCTTGAGTCACTGCTGGTATCAGCAGCAGCACTTGTAAAGTGTACCTGCAGAGCTTGGTAGTTCTCCCATACTGCTTTCACTGTTCTCTCACTTGAAGCAACCCAACGCACTGATAAAACACGGCCTATCACAAGGAGACGTTGTCCAACATTGTGAGCACTCTCGGTTAACTCCCTTTGGTTTTTTGGTGATGCATGGTAGAGGGAGTAAAGCTGATCTAAGAATATTTTAAAGTGGTTGATTCCTCCTACCTCCTTCAAAACATCACAAACTGCCAGTTCCAGTCTGTGATTGGAACAATGCCAGACAAACAGGTAAGGGAATTTGGAACAAAGCTGCGCAGCAACTCCTGCTTTCCTCCCAAGCATCACTGAGGCTCCATCACAAGCAAATGCCAACAAATGTTCCTGTAGGTAGTGAGGGTCAAAGCCATTATTATGAAGACATCCTAACAGTGCTTCAGTGATGTCCTTTGCTGTGGTCCCCTGCAGCTCAATCAGTTCAAAAAATATTGTGTCTGGATTTTCACTGGAAATAGCTGACTGCAGGCACACGACAAGCACAGACTTTCCACTTATTGTAGTGGATTCATCAATGAGCACACACAATTTTCTTTCATTCATCACTATGTCATTGACTACCTTCTTTTTCATTTCAGCTGCAATGTGATCCAGTATATTTGCACATGAGTTATTAGAGTGCAAAACTCTGCCCATCTTGACACCATTTAAGACTTGCAACTGGACATCTATTGGCATGTCTGTAAAGGGACGCCCATGCTTGCCAATCTTATAAGCTGTTCTAAACACATTGCAAGTTGAAGCGTAGTCAGCCTTTCTCATATCTTCAATGTGTTTTTGCATTGTATTTTGTGTTGCCTTCTCTTTTATTTCAACTGCTTTCTTGTGATAAATTGAGTCTCTGTGCTCTTTCATTTTCTTTCGTAGTGAGTTTTGTTGTGCAGCCTTGTCCCTTCCAAAAGACGAGATTAAGCACCCACTCCACTCCTGCGACACTCTCTGCCCTTGCTGCATGTCCACGCGAGCACAAACTTGACTACACACACTACAACCCAACTTTTGATTTCTGCTGATCAGCCACTTGTAATTTGTGGAGAAATACCGGACTTGTGCTTGGGACCAACATTCTGGCCACTCATGCTCGCTAACGCGGCTGTTGTCATCGGTAGAAATGGTGTCATTCTCGTCCTCATCGTCGCCAAAAGTGCCGTCGTCCGCGGCTGCGGCACTAGTGCAGCTTTCATTAGCTTGCGTCTGACCTGCAGCGATATCATTCTGGCTTGGTGGGGTGTCAGCCAGCGAGTCCTCTGATTCTGACCTTGTTCTTTTACTACTCAGAGTCTGAAGCCAGGAGAGCATATTAAGTGTTCATTGTTTTTGTATTTTAACCGAGCAGCTGTTTGCGCGTTTTACACACCCTCTCCGGACCACGTTGAGTTGTTGACATGACAACGGCAAAAGCGACGCATGCGCTTTTCACTTGTAAAACACATTGGTGTATGGGTAATGTAGTCTCTGCTCTCGGTGGGACGAATTAGGAAGCGTGCTTGTGAAGGGCGCTCTGAAAAGCGGCAGCGCAGCCAAACGATTATAACAGATGTGCAAATGAGAGTACCGGTACGCTAAAAGCACGTTCTGGGCGCATGGAGAGGTGGCGGTACTCTCAAGAGCTATATTTAGAAGTGGTGGTACTGAGTACCGGCGCGTACTGGCCCACTTAAAGCACTGGACGCCAGCAAGGTGGAGGTGGAGTACTGGTTTGGGCTGGTATCATCAAAGATGAGCTTGTGGGGCCTTTTCGGGTTGAGGATGGAGTCAAGCTCAACTCCCAGTCCTACTGCCAGTTTCTGGAAGACACCTTCTTCAAGCAGTGGTACAGGAAGAAGTCTGCATCCTTCAAGAAAAACATGATTTTCATACAGGACAATGCTCCATCACACGCGTCCAAGTACTCCACAGCGTGGCTGGCAAGAAAGGGTATAAAAGAAGAAAAACTAATGACATGGCCTCCTTGTTCACCTGATCTGAACCCCATTGAGAACCTGTGGTCCATCATCAAATGTGAGATTTACAAGGAGGGAAAACAGTACACCTCTCTGAACAGTGTCTGGGAGGCTGTGGTTGCTGCTGCACGCAATACCTTCTCTCAACTGGTCCCAGCAGATGGCTGCCCCTCCCTGAGCCTGGTTCTGCTGGAGGTTTCTTTCTGTTAAAAGGGAGTTTTTCCTTCCCACTGTCACCAAAGTGCCTGCTCATAAGGGGTCGTATGACTGTTGGGTTTTTCTCTGTACGTATTTGTAGAATGCACTCCACACACACATGGCTTGATATGTGATTTTTATTTTTTTTTAATGGGACTTATGGTGTCCGTCCTCTCCTCCCGTCTCACTAAAACAGGGGAAAGAAGATTGTCATCAGACCAAACGCCACCAGCTGCTCTCACCTGCCTCCCCAGCATCGCCCTGTTGCCGGGTGAAGCGGACCGGCGGGGGCTGTTTTTCCCATGCCCGGCGGTATTGTTGTAATCTGCAGACATGAGAAAAACCAGTGAGCAAACATGTAACTATCACATCAATGTGAATCTGATGGGTGTGATTTTTCCAGACTGACGGAAGTGCAAACAGAATGTTACAGAACTGTTATACAGCATGAGAGTAATCAATTCAAATTAGTGTCCTTTATTTGGCATAATTACAGTTCTTGTGACTTCAGTGACTTTGTATCTTTTACGTGTAAAGATATAGGTATGAAAAAAATAGTACACTTCTATTGGTTCAACTAGACTCACCATAGGAGCTCGGCGGGAGGACAGGACGAACGAGCCTTGCGGACCGCAATTCCATGTGCCACTGTGAAAACTGGAATATATATAGCAGTGGTGGATAAGCAGAGGAAGAAGTGACAGATATAGCTACAGTGGCTTGCAGAAGTATTCGGTCCCCTTGAACTATTCCACATTTTGTCACATTACAGCCACAAACATGAATCAACACACCCCACTTTATTTATTTGTAAAAAATGTTTGGAATCATGTATGATTTTCGTTCCACTTCTCAAGTGTAAACCACTTTGTATTGGTCTGTCACGTGGAATTCCAATAAAATTGATTCATGTTTGTGGCTGTAATGTGACAAAATGTGGAAAAGTTCAAGGGGGCCGAATACTTTTGCAAGCCACTGTATACCAAGTGATAGCAACATCACTCAAGAAGCTCAAGAAGGGTGAGGATTCAAGATTCTTAATCTTGAATCTTAAAAAGAATACTTAATTAAGTAGTCAGGAGCTTCGTGAAGTTAGCTCACTAGTTTCCACCTAAACATGATATACCACGGTCTGACTGAGAGATTTCTGAAAAAAATTAAAACGTACGGCTCTACTTATCACTTCCAACATAAATGAAGACAGAAAACTGCATCAAAACAGCAATGCAATGCAAAATACCATTATGCTGACAATCTGGGTGCTACTACTGCAAAGGTACTTACCTTCTTCCTGTGGAATGCTTCTCTGTGGTTTTCTAAACAAACAAACAAAACAGCAGATTAAGACATAAATACTCCAATTCTGACATCTTGGAAGGTTTATATATATATATATATATATATATATATAAAATTGGAAAAAAAAAACCCTGGAGAAATACTTACTGGGGTCATCCCGTTGCCAAGCTGCTCCTGAAAAAAACACATTAAAAAAAACACATAAGTACTTCCAACAAACATTGCTGCCCAGGACAATGAAACTGATGGTGTAATAACTTCTTTTCTCATCCCACACATACCCGTATCCAGGTCTTAAGCCCCCGCCGGTCCGCTTCACCCGGCGGGGGCTGTTTTTCCCATGCCCGGCGGTATTGTTGTAATCTGCAGACATGAGAAAAACCAGTGAGCAAACATGTAACTATCACATCAATGTGAATCTGATGGGTGTGATTTTTCCAGACTGACAGAAGTGCAAACAGAATGTTACAGAACTGTTATACAGCATGAGAGTAATCAATTCAAATTAGTGTCCTTTATTTGGCATAATTACTGTCTAACTGACAGAAGTTACAGGAAGTACTGCAAGTTAAATTAAGCTGACAAAAACCTTTTAGTGCTGAATAGACACTTACAAGCTCCACATTCAAGAACAATCTGAGCACACTGTCATCAGTTATCATCAGTGGGTAACTCTAGTTATGTATGAAATAGAGCTGGGTCTCATCACTGATTTCTACAATCGATTCGATCCCCGATTCGAATCAAATTGAATCAGGGAAATTTAGCCTCAGTCAGTCAGAAATATTATAATTCTGATCATTTATCAGTTCTGACACTTGTCAGATTTCATCAGATGTGTAAAAATCACAGCAGATGCGTTTGTGTCAAAGTAACTCAGGATAAAACACAGAAAAACATGAAGGAGCTTTACCTTAAAGAAATCTTTTACAGTAGAAAAGCAAAAGAAAAACCAAAGAAAACCATGACTCAACAGGTGAACATTACCTGATGCTGCTGACATGAAGCAGAGCAAAGTTACAGAGGTTTTATTAGAGACACAGCTTAGCATTTTGCAATGTGGCATCATTTTAAAAAAGATTTTAAAAGATTAAATTTCTTTGGTATTGAACAGCAGAAATGAGGCTTTCTTGTCAAGGGTCATTTTTGAAAAAACAAAAAAACAACAGCCTGTACACAACAGTAGACTGGTACATAATTAGCAAGCGAATAATGCAGAAAACAGAGATTTGAGATGGGAAACTTTGAGTACACAGAGAGAGAGAGAGAGAGAGAGAGCGAGCTGTGCAGGAAGTATGAGTTTATCGTGGTCGAAGCAAAACAGCAAAGGTAAGAGGAAATAACTGACGATATTTATCAAATGTGAAGTCGGAGAGTGATGAAACCTATCAAGAGCCTCTAGAATCATATTTCCACATTATTTCCAGCGTGAGTCTCAAACAGAACTTTTGATCCTCTGCATTTAACTTACTTGACCGCCGGGTCTTCTTTTTGGGAGGACGGGGGAGCAGCTGGTCTCATCACTGAAATGAAAATTCACATGAGAGATTAGCTAAAGTTTGTAGCAAGAAAAATCTTTATATTGGTGTTGTGGTTTATTATTGACTTACTTTTTATTCTTAGCAACTTTGAATAGAGTAGCAAAGTCTGTGTTAATACATGTATAAATATTAAAGTTTTCCTGCTCAAATTGGCAGAAAAAGAAAATGAAAACATAATCAACCCGTGTTCTTGAGCTTGCAAGCAGGATTTTCCATATCAAATCAGAATTCAATTTACAATTAATGTGAGGTTGGAATTTTATTCCTGCATTGGAAATGGAAATTTTATATGTTGTCATATATGTCATCAATGTTTTCATACAACATGGATTGACAACTCAGGTGTAAATTATTATTCAAAGCTGCATGTTTCATGGCTAAAGGCCCAGAAACATGCAGCTCATTTCTGAGCCTTTGACCAAAGAGCAAAAAAGTTTTTTTGTTTTTTTTTTTTTTAAATGCGAGTTCAGTTATAGTAAAGCTTAAAAAAATCTTCATTTGACTAATTTTACACAGTAAAATTATCTTTGTCAACACAAAAGTAAAGATTATTACTTACTTTTTAGAACAATAAACCTTAAAGCAGATGATGAGAAGACACTGCAGAAGTTTTTTGCAATAGTTTTTCTTACCTTCACTTTTTTTTTCTGTACTGAGGGGAAAAAAAAGGAAATCATTAGAGTTGAAGACCTTCTCCATGTGACACATCTGGAACAAATAGCACAAGTCTGGTATTTCTCCACAAATTACAAGTGGCTGATCAGCAGAAATCAAAAGTTGGGTTGTAGTGTGTGTAGTCAAGTTTGTGCTCGCATGGACATGCAGCAAGGGCAGAGAGTGTCGCAGCAGTGGAGTGGGTGCTTAATCTCGTCTTTTGGAAGGGACAAGGCTGCACAACAAAACTCACTACGAAAGAAAATAAAAGAGCACAGAGACTCAATTTATCACAAGAAAGCAGTTGAAATAAAAGAGAAGGCAACACAAAATACAATGCAAAAACACATTGAAGATATGAGAAAGGCTGACTACGCTTCAACTTGCAATGTGTTTAGAACAGCTTATAAGATTGGCAAGCATGGGCGTCCCTTTACAGACATGCCAATAGATGTCCAGTTGCAAGTCTTAAATGGTGTCAAGATGGGCAGAGTTTTGCACTCTAATAACTCATGTGCAAATATACTGGATCACATTGCAGCTGAAATGAAAAAGAAGGTAGTCAATGACATAGTGATGAATGAAAGAAAATTGTGTGTGCTCATTGATGAATCCACTACAATAAGTGGAAAGTCTGTGCTTGTCGTGTGCCTGCAGTCAGCTATTTCCAGTGAAAATCCAGACACAATATTTTTTGAACTGATTGAGCTGCAGGGGACCACAGCAAAGGACATCACTGAAGCACTGTTAGGATGTCTTCATAATAATGGCTTTGACCCTCACTACCTACAGGAACATTTGTTGGCATTTGCTTGTGATGGAGCCTCAGTGATGCTTGGGAGGAAAGCAGGAGTTGCTGCGCAGCTTTGTTCCAAATTCCCTTACCTGTTTGTCTGGCATTGTTCCAATCACAGACTGGAACTGGCAGTTTGTGATGTTTTGAAGGAGGTAGGAGGAATCAACCACTTTAAAATATTCTTAGATCAGCTTTACTCCCTCTACCATGCATCACCAAAAAACCAAAGGGAGTTAACCGAGAGTGCTCACAATGTTGGACAACGTCTCCTTGTGATAGGCCGTGTTTTATCAGTGCGTTGGGTTGCTTCAAGTGAGAGAACAGTGAAAGCAGTATGGGAGAACTACCAAGCTCTGCAGGTACACTTTACAAGTGCTGCTGCTGATACCAGCAGTGACTCAAGAGAGAGCAAAATACAAATTAGTTTATAATTTATTTTATGTACATTTTGTTAAAAAAAAATTTCAATACCTTTTTGCACATTTTATTTATGTTCAGTAGCTCTTTCTAGTAGCTCTTTCTAAGGGTATTTTTTCAATAACTTTGTGCACATTTTATTTATGTTCAGTAGCTCTTTCTAGCTCAAGCAAATCCACAAACTAATAAAATGATTTATTATTTTGTATAAGGTTGTCTGTTGACTGTTGTATATAAAACCCATTCAATATAGTTGTTGTTACCTCAGGGGAGGCGGAAAAAAAATAGAGTACCGGCACCTCTTTTGGGCCACTTAAAGCACTGCTGGCGTCTGAGTCAGACTGGAGCTCTCTGCCCTTTACCAATCCAGCCACGGGCCCATCCATCTGGCCCATCAAGACTCACTCTCATTTCATCAGTCCATAAAACCTTAGAAAAATCAGTCTTGAGATATTTCTTGGCCCAGTCTTGACGTTTCAGCTTGTGTGTCTTGTTCAGTGGTGGTCGTCTTTCAGCCTTTCTTACCTTGGCCATGTCTCTGAGTATTGCACACCTTGTGCTTTTGGACACTCCAGTGATGTTGCAGCTCTGAAATATGGCCAAACTGGTGGCAAGTGGCATCTTGGCAGCTGCACGCTTGACTTTTCTCAGTTCATGGGCAGTTATTTTGCGCCTTGGTTTTTCCACACGCTTTTTGCGACCCTGTTGACTATTTTGAATGAAACGCTTGATTGTTCGATGATCACGCTTCAGAAGCTTTGCAATTTTAAGACTGCTGCATCCTCTGCAAGATATCTCACTATTTTTGACTTTTCTGAGCCTGTCAAGTCCTTCTTTTTGACCCATTTTGCCAAAGGAAAGGAAGTTGCCTAATAATTATGCACACCTGATATAGGGTGTTGATGTCATTAGACCACACCCCTTCTCATTACAGAGATGCACATCACCTAATATGCTTAATTGGTAGTAGGCTTTCGAGCCTATACAGCTTGGAGTAAGACAACATGCATGAAGAGGATGATGTGGACAAAATACTCATTTGCCTAATAATTCTGCACTCCCTGTAGTTCAGCTTACATTCCACTAACAGTAAGACAACAGGAGGAATGTCACACAGTCAAAGTAAAAAAAATTACACACTCTTTCAATTCTAAGGGGGTTTTTTTGTATCAAAACATAATAGAAAAAAAATCATCTGGTTTAACAAAACATTGCATTATACTTTTTCATGTATTTAACAAAAACTAAGCAAAAGCAGTGTGTTAAAAAACAAAACAACAACAACAGAAAACTAAGTATCTCATTAAGTGAGAATTGAGTACCAGTCAATTGCCAGTAATCAAATACAGTTGATTAACTGATCATCAGTCATACGTATGACCACTTCTAAATGCAGAAGCTTTGTCAAGTTGTGGGTCTGAAGCATTCAAGTGTCTGATAACACAATGCTAAGAAGGAAATACATTAGTAAAAATATTAAAGAAGCAATTATTATTGCCAATAAATCTTAAAAGGGTAATAGGTCCAACTTTCAAGACACTTCCCAATGTTCCCAAGAGTGAATATTCCAGAAAATTCACCCTAAGGTCAGGCTTTTTAATGCTCGAAAAAAAAACTAAAACAAAAAAAACTAAAACAAGAGCTGTATCTCAGAATCCACAGGCCTCGGCTAGCATGTTAAATGTTGTGGATCATGACAGTGCAATTTGAAAAAGACTATACAAACATGGTTTGTGTAGAAGGTTTGGAAGGACAAAGCCTCTTGTATCTAAAAAGAACATGGCAGCACAGCTAAAGTTTGAAAAGTTGCATGGGTTGCCAAGCGAAATGGTTCGGTAACAATGTCCTTTAGGCACACCATATCAACACAAACAACTTATGCCAACTGTTTAGGAAACTATTGGAGGGTAATGGCAACCGTTAGCTCCTGTATACCAAAGTATTCTAGAGTCAGATTTATCTGTCCAACAGCTAGCTTGGCCAAAATTGAGTCATGAGCCAGGACAATGATCCCAAACACATCAGCAAATCTGTAATAAAGTGGCAAAAAAAAGAAACTAATCAACGTCCTGAAGTGACCCAGTCTAAGTTGAACCTAATTGAAATGGTGCATAAACAAATACCTACAAATTTCAGAGCACTGAAGCAATATTGTAAAGAAAATTAGGTGAGAAATCCTCTACAATGATGTGAGAGACCAATAAGATAATGATTACTTCAAGTTATTGTTAATAAAAGTGGTTCTACAAGATACTGAATCATTGGGTGTACTTAGTTTGTGTTTGTTTGTGTACTGTAAAAAAAAAAAAAAACTGCTCCTGCATTTTGGCTCAGTTTTTGGTAAATAAATAATGAAACAGTATAATATGCTGTGTGTTGTTGTTCATTTAATGTTTATTTAAAACATTTTAGTACCTAGTAAGGACTGGATTTTTTTGTTTTTTACTGTCTTGAATTAGAATTCATGGAGGGTTGCGTTCACCATGACTGTAATGCCGATATAATAAAAGAAGACATGCAGCACAATTAAGAGGCAATAAAAAAGCAATATCACATAAAAACATAAAAACTGATTTTCCAAGCCTTATCTCTTCAGGTAGGTCATTCCAAAGCCTAAGGTGTGGTCACCTTTTAGATTTATGCTTCAAATGTGAGACAACCTCCCAGAAGGGTCCTACCTGAGGATATAAGGACGCAAACATTGGGTAAAAACCTTAAAAATCTATTAAAATAAACAGCGATCTGGTGGGGCTTGATATGAAGCCAGTGACTTCTCTTTATGCCACAAAGAGAATTACAGAAGTCTGCAGGAAAATATGTGTGAATGGATTTTTCCAGGATGAGAGCAACGATTATCATAATAATCCTATTTTAACCAGTGAAACTCTTTCAGTTCCCATAAGTTTATTTTAGGTCTTATGGAGCTTATTAGGGGTCTGGATTGCACTGCTGAGTGGATGATTGTGGAGTTAATCTGTAGAGACGCTTGTTGTGGTACTGCCTGGTACTCAGTTCAAGGCCCTGTTATTGTAAAAAGGTAAGGATGATGATCCTTTAGTGTGAAAATTCAGTGAGACTTGTTCTCAGGAACCTGCATGTATATAAAAGTCAAGCACACTGGTTCATACTCACATCTTTTTGAAGAGCAATGGCCTTCACCACCTCCTTGTTGTCTTTGGTAAGGTCAGTGGAGCCATTCTGTGACTCCTTTCTCTTTCTTATTCCACTTTCATCCATAGCAACACACTGGTCTATGAGGTAACATAAGAATTGACACACATTACAGACCACTTGCATTAACTTTTACAGGAAACACATCTTTGTTGTCCCTGTAAAAGGTTTTCATGACATGATAAGGGTTAGAGGGAAAACTATGCTCTTCCATGGGCAGTAAATGTTCCCTTTCATCAAGATACACAGTGACTCTCAGAAACAAGAGCTCACTAAAATTACACTCAAAGCCAAATCAAAACTAAATTTGTTCACACATTGATTCCCATAATCTTACAGATTTAATTACATTACCAGGAACAGATATGGCTCAACTGCACAAATTTTGATTTTAAAGAGATTCACTACAGTACACTACAGCACAGTATTAACCTCATCCAGTGATATCTTAGACTAATTATCAATAGAGCAGCTCAAGAACGGCCTTAAAGAGATCACTGAAATATCTTTATAAGGGTTTTGGGTTGATTTCAAGTTTATTATAAGGTGATTCAGCATGTAACGGCCATTGTTCGTGTGGAGCTTTTAAACAAATATAATAACAATTTTTAACACATGTGCCTTAGAGCTGTACTCTTAACTGTAATCCTTAACATTCATTAACTATTTGAGAATCAGTGGGTTAATTTTAGTGACTTTTTGTGATTTGTAAAATACAATTTAAAAGTAGAACATTTGGATTTGGTGCTCTTTAGTGCAGTAATGATCAGCTCATATGCTTCATATGCTTTTTAACTGGGAAAAACTGTGAATATATTAGTATTGTAAACATAGACTTAGGAGAACTGGTACAGACTGGCGGTAAGTCAGACATTAGAAAAAGACCTGAAATGTCTCTTACTCTGACACTCAGTGATAATATTGAACTACAAATTATAGTATTAATACTTAACATATATCAAATAACAAAAGACTTGTTTAAGAAAGAATTGCTTGAATGTAATTACATTTAACAGTAGCTCTGCATCACATATTACTATCACATACTATGTGATACATGATTATAAAGAAATGCACATTTCAAAACATGGTTTAACTTACTTAACTTACTTGAAGAAAATAAAAACCTTAATGTTGGTCCATGAACCTTGAATGCAGCTTTTTCAAATCCAGGTGCAGTGTTGTGAACACACAAATTATGAAGCTCAGTGAAGTAGAGCAGAAATGTCTGATGAAAATTGAAAAAAAAAAAACTCCATGAGACTGAGCAACCCCTCTGGTGGGAGGTTCCCAAATGCGATTGGACAGCTCTACATGAGAAGGGGGATGGGTTAAGGCGAAGTTCTCAAAGTTACACAGCAGATTTTCTTAACTCATGATATTGTGCAATAGCAAAATTTTAAACATATACAGCTCCCCAACTTTGTAAAACAGTAACTAGAGTAAGAATAGAGTGAGAGTCTAATGGCGATACTATAACCATAAAAAAGAAAATCACATGATAAGTTTTATTTCATTGAATTTATACCTTTTTATTTCTCAAGGGAGATCACTTAATCTGTTACTAAGTGAGCACTCCAAGTAAGAAACTACAAGTGACAGAACCAAAACACCTATTATGTTTTTTTCTGTTTTGTTTTTTGATACTCTGAAAGAATTCCTTCCTTCTGAGTTTACCTAGCCTGACTTCCTTCACAATGCCTCTTTGATAAGGATATGTGACACCCCTGCAGTTGTGTGCTTGAACATTTGTGAGTTTGTGTGCTCATGTTTGACATTCCCTTTCCACTCTACTCCTGCTTTCCTCTTTTCTCTTGAGAAAGCCCTGGCCTCTGAAAGAACATGTATTTTAGGCTGTAAAGTTATCTCTGAGCAGGTCACCTTTAAATATACCTACAGATATTATTATACACATCTTTGCTTCAGTATGACATCCACAGATTCTATTACAGACATTAATGGTAAATGGTAAAATGGTAAATGGTCTGCATTTGTATAGCGCTTTACTCAGTCCCTAAGGACCCCAAAGCGCTTTACACTACAGTCAGTCATTCACCCATTCACACACACATTCACACACTGGCAATGGCAAGCTACAATATTCAATGAAATGAGAGAATCAAGCTAAAAGTGAGAAAGCTTTGTCTATAGGATCATATTATGTGTTATGTGAATAATCTTGTATGATCTGTGATGTTAATGCAAGTGCAAATTCAAACAAATGCTTTAACAAAAGTGCACTGCAGAACTGTTGTGCCCAGTGATAAGGGCAGACAATGATTTTATGATACTCTAACCTGTTTATTTATCTCGTTTCATACGCATCTGTTTTAAGAGATGATGGACTATGAGTCTTAGAGGATTTGCACACTGTAACAATAATGATAACTGTGGTTCAGATAAGATATGATAAGATCAAATAATCCTTTATTAGCTCCACAGGATGGGGGGGGGAGTCTTAAAGCGGCACAGAGATAGCCGCATAGAGTCAAATAAAAAATACTAGTACCTGTAAAAAAATAAAATGTGATTGTAGTTGTTGTGGTGGTTGTTGTGGAGGTTGTTGTGGTGGTGGGTGCCATCTCCCTTGAACTTTTACCACATGCTGACTCATTGCATAAATGAATGGGGAAATGCACGTGTTTACGTCAGGCATTCAGTTTTACTGGAATTGTGTCGTCGCCTTGGGAAATGTAGATCCGTGATTCATGACTAAACATCACTTTTATCCGATCATCTGCACTCTGTGACTGTGTTTCTTTAGCCCATTACAAACTTGTTTTCTCTTCTTTAGGTGTTAGTACTGGTTTTGTTTGGCTTTTTTGTATGTAAATCCCTTTAGCCCAAATCTTTCAGTTCTCTCACAAATGTTGACTACAATTTTTGCGCATTCATTTTTCAGTTGTGCTTGTTTTTCTATTTTCAAAGCATATTCTCATGTCCTACACGACTTTTAGATACAAATTTTAGATACAGCTAACTGAGAATTACCAACATATCCATGTTGAATTTTCTTCTTGAAGGACTTGTATATTTAATTTCAATGTTTAAACTGACAGATCTCTTGTTGGAGCAGTACTTCCTTTCATTCAACGAAGTACAGAAGCTTGTTAAAGTCTGCAAACACTCTTTTTTTAATTTTTATTTTGAGTGGTTTGATTTGTGCTGGCATTGATCCAAATTCAAAGATGACTCCATATTAAATAATTTCATTTTTGTTTGTTTTTTTTCTGTATGTGATCTAGAAAAATATAAGCCATTAATTAAAATGCTTTATCAAGTATTAAATCCACTAACCTCAATCAAGGAAGAGTTGGAGGACTTGTGTCTTCCACCAACAGCACTCCCTGATTGGACTACAGGGAGCCATTTCAACCTTGTTACGTATAAGCCTCACTTTGTTCACGCTTTGGGTGTGTTTATGGGTGTCATCAACATCTCACATAAATAGTAAATTATATTGATGGAGATCACCTAATCTGTTACTCAGTGATAATGATAAGGTAGATTAAGGCATTATAATCCTAAAGTTCCAATTAAACACCTAAAAACCAATCAAATATACTCCCACGTCTCTAATCTTTAGTCCTTCTTAGAACATTGAAGTTTCTCATTTGAGCCCTGTCCACATGTATTTTATTAGTTGTATCTTTTGTGTGTTTTGGCCTGTCGATCCATCAGTGAGATGGAATGATTTTATGTCATTTTTGAGATTTTGTTTGAAATAATAATAACGTGAAAAACCAAACTAACTTCAGATCTGGTTAGAATTATGTTTGGTTTTGAGTGAGTTACAAATGTGTATATTTATACTGATTGGGATCCATTATGTGTCTCAACAACTTTAGAAGTTAACACAGGACCAATTATTTATACAAGTTCACACTTCACTGGGTCTTACCGGGAAGGCCAGTATGTGCTTCTTTGTGGTTTATGCAGCACATTGAAACACACTGAAACAATGCTGGTCTGAACATTCAGTCCTCCAGGAGATGTTTAACTCTAACACCGTCAATCTGTCAAAAAACAAAGGTGAGGAGGATTACTGCAACAAGTACAAAGGAATGTACCCTCTAATGACTGATTAAAAATTGTGTTGTCTTCATTGTTCCTGGTACTTGTTGTAACTTTGAAATTGGCAGGATATTAAAAAGGCCTATAATGTTCAACAAAGTTGAGTTGAGTTGAGTTGAGTTGGCTCCGCTTGTATGTGATTAACCACATTTTTGGGAAATCTCAGTTCAATATCACTGCCAAACCTGTTGAAAAAAGAAATCACATAAATAGAACCTGTCTAACAAACTAGTAATTTAAAAGATATCAAAAAGCAACACACCTTGCCATGATCTAAAGAATCCCGAGAACAACTGAGTTTTGCATTTTGGGCTACTTTTTGTGAAAGCTTTTGAATTTATCAGAGAGAGAAAAACCATCCCCATCTCAATAATGTTTAATATCTAAGCAAAAATATCTTCAATAAAAGGACTCAAAAAATTCCTGGAGGAAGATTGCTGAAACTATCAGAATGGAAGTGAGGGAATTAACCAAGAGGGAAAAACTAGAGAGACAACTATGTTTGCATCTGCAAAAAAAATGACCACATAAAAGAGTCCCAGGATTTTATTTCTTTCTATTAGCTGCCACTGCATATAAAACACTGGGACATAACCACAAGGTAATTAACATATCACTAGCAGGAGCAACAGTGTCTGCCAACAACATAGGCTGTAACCCTAATTTCCTTCGGGATTAATAAAGTATTCTGATTCTGATTATGTCCTAATTCTACAAAGATTCCAAGCACAAGGGTAAATCAGGCCTTAGAAGTCAACTCAGAGTATATAGTACTTACATAAACCATTTAAAATGCAAAGAGGGAGAAACTATAGGACAACTTCAAACACTGGCGTCCTCTAGTTCTTGCAGCTTTTGGAGTACCTACGAAATACAAAGGAAATATTTAAAACGCTTCTAGGAGAATTTGAACCTTTGCCGCCGACACAGTTATAATCTGCTAACACAAAAACACACTGGCATATGAACTCAGTAACCCTGAGACCCAGAACTTATGACCACGTTTCAGACACATACAAGGGGGAGGGGGTTTAGGATCTGACTGAGTGAGTTTTCACCAACAAAGTTTAGAACAATTTGTGAGAAAGTAAGAATATTTACTGCAGTGAGACCTTTCAGTTTGACAGACTGGCAGACACTTTCATTCACTGAAACTCCAGAAACAGTCCCTTACTCTCATAAACCTTTATTGGAATACTTGGAAAATCAAAGTTTTAACTCTAAAGTGTTATTGGCTTTTTCATTTTTATGTTGCAAACCCAGATCAGGTAAGTTACCAATATATGATTTACGAGTAGAGCTATGTTGAAAACAAATATTTACAGATATATATGGTTTGAAAAACATTAAAGCTACACAATTCAATAAAAGCTTAATGATTACTAAAGAAGTAAAATGGAATAAAACCACTGTATTACAGTCTAAAAAAGTACCAGTATATGCAATTTATTGATAATAAAAATTGCTAAAGCAAAAAAAAAGTGTTTGCATGTGCTGAACGAGAACACCTAGAGACAGTTCCTGTCTTAACCTTTTCAGGGACTCAGTGTAATTTTGAACTAAGCATCACATTAAAATGGCCTGTAATGTTCAAGCTGCTTGAGTTGAGTTAAGTTGGCTGCCCTCCTATGTTCCTCAGCCTGATACAGTTTTTACAGAAAAAAAAAAACCATAATTAAGTACGGTATAATTATTTCATGTGATTGCCCACATCTTTATAAATAAATACCAGTATTTGCAATATATTTGTATATTTTGTATATAAATTTATTTATTATTATTTATATTTTTTAGAGATTTGCATATTCCGCTATTTGTAGCTTGAAAATGTAGGTAAAACGTGTCACTGGATACTGCATGTGTTTTCTTTTTGTTGTTTTTTGTTTGTTTGTTTCAGAAATAATGCAGTTAATGCTACATAGTCTATGTGCATCGTGTATGTGTCTAAAAACGGACATAGCAACACTTGCACCAGCTTTATACTTTATACTTTATACAACCACATTTGTGGGAATGGGGGGCGGGGCTATCCAGAAGGACACTGAAGCTTGAAATACTCCAGGCCACTGCTGATTGGTCATGCAACAATGTCACTGTCTGTCGCACAACCTGATCTTTGCTACTTGGCTGGGAGAAATCCATGTGGCGCTGAGAGTACCAGTTTTGGCTCCTTTCCCAATAAAGGATGATGAGTTAACATAGAGAGGAAAAGATTTAGGGCATTACATGTAACATTACATATTTGCTTCTATTTAAAATCATGTTACATTTTGCAATTTAGTTTCCTTTAATCAAGAGACTTTTTTCTAGTTTTACAGCAAAGTAACAACGACACATCATTATAACTGATATAGATAGATAGATGCTGAAAACTGTTATAAATTGTATTTAAGGATCGTGTTATTTGTTGATCTTCCAGCCTGTAGATGGCCATAACGGCTTCTGTCCCCAGCTCCCCGAATCATGTGACTTCCACCAAAACAAAGCTACCAGCCAGCTGACGGTGAAAGTACAGAGGTCAGTGACTGAAACTTTTTAGACTTTTTAGACTGAATGAAACCGCTGCTGTTTTAGGATGAACACGACACTGAAGCACTGGAAAGAGGCGGCCACTCTGATTTTAGCTGCAGGACGCGGGCGTGGTTTCACCCCGAGAGCACCGCTGACAGGGGAAAGCAGCTCTGGACAGTCACATCTGCCCCACAGGTCCCTCTTTGATTACGACGTTTTGCTGCTTAAAAGAAGCGGTAAAGGCGGATTCATGCCCAATGCTTATGTGTTTCCTGGGGGCGTGGTGGACGCGTCAGATTTTTCCAGTGAGTGGCTGGACATTTTCAGATCTTTCACTAACTCCCCCACTTTCGGGTTAAGAAGTGTCAAACAGCATCTGGAGACCAGACCTCCGATCTTTGCTACTGACCGACTGAAACTAGGCTCTCCCATCCCGGGAGAAGTCGCCCTCCGGATCTGCGCGTTGAGGGAAACATTTGAGGAATCTGGCGTACTTCTGGTTGCTCCCTAAAATAGAGGAGAAAAAAATGTTAAAAAACATAAAGGACTTTGGTTACATTGAGCACTACGGGGTGAATGATCTGTGCAGCAGTGAGCTCACCAAGTGGAGGGCTCTGGTTAACCAGAACCCCTCCAACTTCATCAGGATGTGCAGAGAGCTGCAGGTGTTGCCTAACATCTGGGCTTTACATGAGTGGGGCAACTGGCTGACTCCAGCAAGCCGATATGGGACGACGAGGTTTGACACAGCTTTCTTCATCTGCTGCTTGCAGGAGATCCCGCATACGCTACAAGATGATAAGGAAATTGAGCGTTTTCAGGTAATTACATATATCCAGCCATATTAATTGATGTTATTTATAGACACATGAAACGCACATGTGACCATCAAAACCTGCTTACCAATTCATTAAAAAAGGGGTCAGTAATATAATCCAACAGTATCCCAACTAAAACCCGAAAGAACCATAGGTGGTAAAACACGGGTCATTGCACTGCCCTACAAATGGTCTCACCAAATATTAAAAAGCACTGCAATAATCTCATATGGATACACAACCAACAAACAGCAACAAAGGAGCTGGGACTGTTAGGAATTAGAATTTTAATCAGAATATGAAAATCCCACACTTGCCTTGCAGGTGGCCTTGTATCCTTAAATTTCAGGACCTTTACCAAAGTTCTGGGAGCTTGAGGGTCCTCTGCGGTATCTTTGCTCTTCATAGAACTACGCTCTTCTAGACCGAGATCGCAGATGTTGTTCCTGGGATCTGGTAGAGCAACTCACTCCTGAGCTACAGCCAGTGAGGGGTGGCTCCTTTCTGATTTTTCTATTTCTTGGTATGGCCATATTATATAGCAAAGATATAATATAGCCATACTCGGCACAGATGTCCCTGTATACTATGCCAGGCACTTGGTTATAGGGTTCCATGTATCCCCTGCCTGCTAGCATCTTGCACGCTACTGTTATGTGGTCATCTCAGGAGCATCTTTGCACAACTTACACCGAGGGTCTTGCCTGGTGTGGTAGATCACAGCCTCTATCGACCTTTTGCTTACAGCTTGTTCCTATGCTGCCATGATAGAGAAGTGAGAGAAGCAAATAAAAAAAACCAAAAAAAACCCCCAAAAGATGTTCATTTATTCTTCTTAGACAGACCTGCAGATCTTTTTGTCCACAGCCCATGCCATGCCAGAGCACAAAGTAAAGCAAAGAAATGCCCCAAATGAAACAAGAAATGAATTCGGAGAGCAAAATTAAGATCTTTCAGTAATCACTACTAAATACTTTATTGATCGCAGAAAGGAAATGATTGTTTTACAACAGCAAATTAATGTATAAGTGCCACAGGTGCACAGTAAGTGCACAAAAATTTACATAGATTACAAAGAGAGTAAAACTGAAGCGAGTGCAAGAGAATAGTGTAAATTGCATTTACAAAAAATATGTAAACTATAAAAGTAAACATAAAAGGGTATAATACAAAAATGTGTGTTTTAGATCTTATTCCTGACAGGTATGTTCACCTGTGACAGAACAAAACCTTATTGTACAGTTTTATAGAGAAATATAGGATTGATTTCCACAATCATTCTTTATGGCAGTGTGTTTGAATCAGTCTGAAGGAGCTCTGCTGCCTCAGTAGTCCGGAGTGGAGTGGGTGAGATTGTCCGTGGTGGAAAGCAGTTTGTTCAGTGACTTCCTGTCCCTCACTGACGGAAACGCCTCCAAATTCTGGATAGTGATGCTTACCGCCTTGTGAATCAGTTTCTTGACAATCATGATTTCTGTTTTACGACACAGAGTTTGGTTTTTTTTGTTGTTTTTTTTTTTTTTTTTAAAGAAGCACAGTTGGAAAATGTCATAGACCTAAGAAGCGGCTCGATACTTGTTCCTTTTCAAATTTTCCCAGTGCAGTCAACTTGCCTCTTAAACAATGTTCCTCATAAAAAAAGTGTGATCTCAGAAAATCACACTGTGAGGCTAGCATCTTCTCTGACCTCCCAAGATAAGAACTGATATCACCTGACACTGAATGTCTTCATACAATTCCTCTACCAATCATTAAAATCTTCCAGGTGCCACTGATTACACACGGATAAGTCAGCGTGAGTAATTCAAAAATGAGATTTCGCAGCTGAAATTACACAGAAAATGTGGCTACACACTAGTTTAAGTGGGTAAATGACACTAGCTCTTTCGGGTGTCTTTGCACCAGCTGATCGATATTATGTACCAAATCAAAGGTAAGATCACAGTGCTGCAGTTCTAAAACACTAACCCCATCTGTGTGTTTCAGTGGTCCACACCCTCAGAGATCTTGCAGAGCTACCAGGCACAGAAGTTGTGGATTGCGCCTCCACAGTTCTATGAACTCAGCCGCCTGTGCCGCTTCCCTCTACTAAATGATCTCCATAACTTCGCCAGCCAGCGTGCAACAGCGGGCTGTGAGCAGTGGATGCCCGTTGTTGTATCAAATGATGAACACCTTATATCGCTGCTGCCAGGTGCAGATTTTATCATTATAGAGTCACTGATTTACACCTATCTATGGTAGTTTAATCTTTTTTTTTCTCTCTCTCTGCTTTTTTCTCTTGGACTGCTTACTCATCCAGGTGATAAACTTTATCCAGTGGACAGCCCAAGAGACTCTGAAGCTGCGAAAAACACAGTCCCTCCATCAAAGGATCATCAGGATGCTTCGCCGCTCCACCGTATTGTCATATCAGATCGATACACTTTAAGGGTACAGATCACCATCACTCCAAAATACAACCACGTCCTACCTGTTGCACATTCAGCAGTGTCACATGACTCAAAAAGTCAGCTTTGACAACCCTGTGATCCTTGTCCTCCTGTGCCTATGAAATAAAAAGTCACAAAACCAGACAAATTTACAGTCATATTTTTATATCGGTCTCAGTCATGTCGCTTCCATCACTGTATATTTTATGTTAATTTAAATTAGAAATATTGCAGCGCTTTGAGAGTTAATGTTGTTCAGATGGGTTTGTTTTGGGTAGAAATTCCTAGTACATGAAGCTGGAAGAGAAGAAGAAGACAAACATGGACAGAAGAAAAAGGACATTCAGTCTTCAGCTCAAGCCAAACTTTGCAGGACCTGCCAGGAAGCTCATTTAAATCATGGCAGTGATCGTGTCTGTTTTTACAGTGTGTAGTTGCTTTTTACATCAGGACCAAAAGCAACTTCAAAAATTGTATATGCAGTTTAAAGATTAGATCAGAGTTATGGTTATTAGCAGCATAATTATTTTCATTGTGAAAACGTGCATTTTTTATGATTTTATTTAAACTGCTGCACTTATAACAAACTAAATCAGCTACCATTTTAGCAAGTTGTGATTTTTATTTGTACAGACCTGCCTGCACAGACACAGATGCATTAAGAGGTCAGGTTTTTGTTCCAATAAAAATTTATATATGGTTATTGTGATCCCAAGACATGTTCTTCATGACTATACAGAGGACCAGAGTGTCCTCAAACTTCGTCGCAGTTGTTGTAATGAAAGCTGAAGGCTGTGTTTGATCAGTTGTGCTTATTACTGGAAATATAGATTGAAAACAGTAATGCTGTTAATGAAATGTGTTAAACCTGATTAATTTAAACATAAAAGCTGCTGACAAACATGAGTGTCTTCTTGTGTGTGTTCATGGTTGTCCTTGTCTAGATGAGTGCATAAGTGGAAGTTTTCCAGAACGGTGTCCTTCAGGACAAATTGAAGCCTTGTGAGAAATACTTTGTGTAAATGCCATGCAGGGCCATGCAGGATGTTTGCCAATATAAATGAATTTATTATTGAGCATATTTAATCATTATTCATATTAACTTTTCAATAACGCTGTTTTAACCCGCCTTTTTGTGCTATATCTTATGATTATTTGTGATGGGCATAAGTAATGAGCCAAATGGTTTGTCCTATTAAATTTGAGGCTCTCAATTCAGTTCAATCATCACAGTATAACACAATGTCAGTTAACTTTCAGGCATATTGTAGGGAACATAGAGACATAGACTGCTTTAAATCAATTTCATTAATTTTGGTGCAAATCAAAGTGATAACACATGCATTGGAGGGGCAATAACAAAAAAAGGTGGTGGCCACAGATGAGTGCTTCCTCTCCTTTGCTGTGATTTTTCAGTAGTGTCCTTGTCAATACTGGTAGTATGAAACAGTACCTAAAGTACATTCAGGTTGCACAGGTAGTCCAGCTCCTCCAGGATGGCATACCTGTTTATACTGTCTAAAAGAATTCCCTGTATCTCACAACTATCAACGTCAAAAGTGTGGAAGAGCATCAATCCAGCAGCAGGATTGGTATCTGCTTCTTTATATGAGAAAGAAACAGGAGAAACACTACCAGAGCTCTGGAAGTGTTTCTTCTGTTCTTTCAAATAGACTTCAAAAGGGCTAATCATGCATGTTTCTTATCAAACAGCCAGACACAGGCTCCATGAGGGTGGTGTGAGGTAGTTTGTTAAACCATCTGAGAAAACAGTTCCTATTAACCAGGATTTGAAGTAAAAGTCTGGATATGATTTGTCATGTCCGAAATGAAATCCAAGACATGACAACTTTTGTTTTTTGTGGAACATGAGCATCCAAAGATTTAAAAAAAATTCTTTTTAGCTTTCAGCTTTCACTTAACTGTCATAACAGCAAGCTTTGTACAGATACAAAATTAATTTGAGATAAAAGAGGCCATTGGTTGAACTCACCCCCAGAGTTCCAGTACATTATGCACCAGTCACCATTTTAGAAAAGGTGCAATTCAGAAGTGCACCTTCACTAATTCAACCTCAAAATTTAAAATGTAAATAAAGTATATTACCACTTTATTCATAATGTTCTTTCTTCTGTAGTAAGTTGAAAAAAAATATCTATGGCTCCCGAAAAGGTTGCCGGTTCGATCCCCCTGCTCTCTCTGTCCTGGTCGTTGTGTCCTTGGGCAAGACACTTTACCCTACCGCCTACTGGTGTTGGCCAGAGGGGCCGATGGCACGATATGGCTCAGCGTACCCATAGCCTCGTCTCTCACATCTCTCCAGTACAGTATTTTAAGACAGGATTTTTTTTTCCGTAACTGTTTTTGGTATCAGCTCTCAAAAACACAAAGTGCACTTTAAATGTGACAGACCACTGTCTGCTGGACTGCTGAGACGACCAGAACAAGTGGGAAGAGTCTGAACCAGCACAAGAGATAGATCTAAATATGCTGTCATAATGTCGCCTGTGTTCATCAGAAAAAGTACTTTAATGTCACTCTGATCTGACTGAAACATTTCTCCCAGAAAAAAAATGAAGAGACACACTGTAGCGAGTCAGCAGCCCTCAGTCTGTTTTTTATCTTTCTGACATATTTTACCTGTCAGCTTGATAAAAGATGCAGAACTTCTGTCCCCTTTTGCCCTCCCCTGTCCTCACATCTCATCTCTTTCTGCTTCAGAGTGCCGTGTGTGTAGGATGGTGGTGGCAGAAAGCGGGTGAGTTGAAATAACGCTGCTCAACCTTCTGTGCTGTTTGCAGAGTATGTTAAGGGTTTCTATGGCAACTCACAACCTTGGAAACCCACCATCTAAGTCCAGATGAAGTGATGATGCAGTGGTCTGTGTCTGCCAAGTGTGTAGCTCACCTCTTTGTGAACCAGTCTGCTTAGTGTGCTTGTATCCAAGCGAGCGAATGAAGCAAATACATGGTTTTGTTGTGCATAAGTTAAAATAAAATACCTCCAAACAGATGTTGAGAAACCTGATTTACTCACCTGTAAAGGTGAGTGATGGAGCACTCTAAATATTTGATGCTGTGGCTATTTTCAGGAACATCTTGCATAACCGAAATTTTTAAAAAGCAATTTAAAAGTGAAACAGTCTCTGAGTTGCATGTTGCATAAATACTCGTCTTCCTCTGGAAGAGAGTGGAACTAATTTTAAAGGGCAGCGTTTGAGGATGCTTCATCTCATTCTCTACTTAAATCTCCTCCCTCTCATCCTCATGTTTAATTAATCGCTTTTATATTTTTAGATTTCCGGATGACAATGTAAGTCTGTCATGAGTTTCGAGAGATTCAAGGTCCATGACTCACTGTTAGAAGAGCATAGTGCCTCTGTGAAATGACAGCAACGATAAACAAGATGTCAGAAAGCCTACTGTGAATCAGATGTGAGTAGAGCATGCCACTGATTTTCACACATCAAAGTCTTACCAAAGAATGCTTTCAGCTTTTTTGCTAGAAGATGAATTATCTTGCATTTTATCTACTTTGTTTACTTTGTTATACTATTTTCTTTTAATGTTTCTCCACAGGATTTCTGTATTGAGAGGTGGAGAAGAGAGAGAGATTCATTTCCTGGAAACAGGAAATGAATCTGAATCTGAAACTTGAATACCTTTACAAGGTTTTACATATCCTTAATAGTGAAGAAGCTGATCATTAGGGTCCTATCAGGGCTCATGTGATGTGCAGCTTTTCATGTGCCAGCATTTAAACAGACTTTTCATTAAAATTTGCATCAAACTGTGTAAATATTTATCTTGAATTATTATTTTTAGTTAAATTGGCTCTTTTGTCAATCTAAATGGACCCACTGCTGATTTGACTGATGACCAGAGTCGTTACTTTCATGACTGTTTGTTGTTTCGCTCATCAAATGAATGAGAGTTTAGTGAACATAAGTTAACCAACTTGCAATGAAGATGAGGAAACTCACAGGATGAACACGGTGGTCTGTTGGGGAAAGAAAATTAGACACCTACTTACATGAATTGGCTTGTTTTTTAAATGAATAATAATGATAACACACACACACTCTGACACAAAAATGCAATGTGTTTGTGCATAAATCTGGTTTTCTATTTCACTTACACAGACATTATGGCTATGTAAGAAATGGAGTCGTGTGATACCATCTTCCATATTTTAGCCTGGAAGTATCAAACTACAAGTTACTGTGATTTTCAACCCAAATTATGACAAAGTTTCAATGACCATTGTTATTTTTAGACCAACATTTTTCATCATTTAAAATTTTACCCACATGTACCTTTCTGAAAATATCTACATGCATGCTTATACCAACAAATTTGCTATCTTTGTTTTTAAGTGTACTTTTGTCTTTTCGACTTTTTACATTTTTTGTCAAACCTTCTGTGGAGTTTAAAAGTGGAAGATGCTTTCAATCCTTGCATAATATTATTTTATGAATTTTAGGATGGTTTGATAAGCATTAGATGCATTATCTCTCTATATGTTAAGGTTGTTGTTTGTAGCCTAATGTACCAATGTATGTGACTTGAAAATATTTCTGGAGCAGCACTTGTTTCTGTTCTGCAAATTAATAACTAACTTGAATTCATATTTATGTTGGGCTAAAGAAGACTGTCTTAGTGTGCATCTACCCTTAACTAACAACCACTTGCATGGAAACTTTGACTCTGACTGCTTCCAGTTCAACTGGATGCCAATCCAGGAATACCCTTAAAGGCTCTTAGATGTAAAACTATTAGGGAGTTAAAGCATAGTCTCCTTTCCATTTAAATTAAGTACTATTTTAAACCTAAGGTGGTTAAGTCTAAGATAATTCCCCTCTTAAAATATCTCTATGTGTGTTAGATGTATAGATCTCTAGCTTAGCTTTGCAGTGATTACAAACTAGGCCTGGTTATGAGTTACCAGGTACACAACTTACCAAACCTTCACACAAAGGGACCTTACAAGCATGCCTGGTCATTGTTTGTAAAACACCTATCAAACTACAAGCATATTTTCAAGTGTGTTTCGAAGTTTTATTATAATAAATATACTTGATCGTATGTACATTATCTGAAACAGCAGTATATACAAACCTTCTATTCATGTTGCAATGTACATTCAACACTGTGCAAGAGAACCCTGAAAAGGAACATGAGCAGGCTTACAGTGAATGGGTGCGTTATTAAAAGACAGTGAACATCTCTTCGGTCCCAAGGCTCTCATCAAGCACATTGTGATTTGATGCAGTAAAGTAAGATGCAGGCCTATTACAATCTGGCTATACAGATTATTATGACGCATTTAAACGGTGCTGACAGGAGTGTAGAAGAGTGCAGATTTGATAACATCCAACCAGTGTGGTTTGAGGAGCAGAGATTAACTGTGCTGGCTTCCACTATAGTTTCAATAAGACAACCGTTCTTTAGATGTTTTTCCTGTTTGTTTGAGCAGATCTAACTTTTCTGAATGCAAAGCATCAATCCACAGAACATCATGAGAATAGTTAACCGTAGGCTACATTTCTGCTTGAGCTTTTCCACTAATCCACTTGGATTACGTGTTGTTTATATCATCCTGATGGCTAGACTCTGTCACGTAATTTTATGACCTTTTTCCCCACCCTCTTCCAAAAATAAATGGCCCACTGGCCCTCCCCCAAAAAATACTTTTTGTACCTCACTCCCATTATTTTCACACTTTGGCTATATTCTTCTAGTACATTTTAGCTTATCTAGTGCAATTTCTCACCTCCGCCAAATACATTCACAAATCCAGGAAAGCTTAATAACTTTTCCGTGTCCACATTATTTTTCAAGCCCAAAAAGACGCTCTTTCTCTTTCTTATGGGCCTGCAGAGTCTTACCGCTCCCTGGGCAGCTTCACAGGATGTCCATCAGGGTGGGCTTTTGGTTAGAAAGTTCACATATTGACAACCAAATAGCCTAGAACCAAGGCGACTATAACGATGACAAAGAATCCAATCACAGCGCAGATTGACGCAAAACCAGCCTCCCTGCTCCCTCCGCCACCTTCTTCTTCTTTGGGCTCCTCTTCGCAGATCGAGATGACACCCACGGAGGAATTCCCTACACTCATGTTGGACTTGAGCTCAGCGCCTGCCTCCTGCTTCGCCTCAACGGCCCACGGCGCCACCTGCACCTTCATCTCCATCTCTTCCATCATCTGGCTCACCTGGGTGATCTCGGCCTGCAGGTCTCTGAGGTCTGCCGTGTCGATATTGCTGTCCGCCTCGTACTTCATATTCTGCACGCTCATGGCCCGGGCCGCCACCGTAGTGGTGCTGCCGGTCATCCCTGTCTGGATGAGGTGTCTTGTGGGCACCTTGAGGGGGAAATCCTGTGCTATCTCTAAGGACCTTTTCATGTCCACCTCAAGAAGCTCCATGCAACTAGAGAACAGCACCCACAGGCGCTCGTACTCGGCCCGGTCCTCTTTGCTGATGGTCTTATCTTTGAGCAAAGAAGTCAGTTTAGTCCTGTTGGCCACCGCCAGCTCCTGGGCCTTTTTGCGGGTCTTCTTCAGCTCCTCTCGCAGGTTTTGCGAGTCCGAAGTGCTCCCAAGAGCGATGACCAAATGCCTGTAGCAGGCGGTCACTTTGTTCAAAGCGTCCAGCATTGTTTTGCATTCCTCTTTCCCCATGACTGATAAAAAAAAATCTATATCCTTCTTAGAAAATATGAAATGATTAAAAAAGAGGGCAGCTGCAAACAGCGCGCTTATTCGAGCAATGCTTTAGCCACTGACCTCGGTTTAGTTTCCACGGGAGCTCACCACCCGCTCTCCAAATCCACTCAACGCGCTGGTGAGAGAAAATTCCTCTCTATCCATGCTCCTTCCTGTGCAAGCAGATACAGAGAGTGGCTTAGAAATTAATGCGTCCGTAGCCTAAAAGGCTTTAGATTACCTTTGTGTTTTCCCACACGAGATCAAACGGCTCCGGAGCCCGTCTCCTGCAGGACGGATGCGAACGTGAAACAATCCAACCACCCTTTTATGAAATTGCGATCCCGATTCAGCCACAGGTGTCACAACATCCGCCAAACCGTTTGCGTAGAGAGCTCGGTGCCTTTTCCCTTCAGCAGCTTAAAATGTTCAAAGAAATTGCGCTGCCGGACAAGTTAGGTTCGCCATTCAGCGTCCGTGAGGAGCAAAGCGAGCCATTGTTGTTTTGGTTTGTTTTATCTGCATGAGGAGCTGTCCACTTCAGCACCCGATCGATGATTTTTAAATACCAGTAAGCGCCTTCTGTAGTCACATGTGCACGCACAACAGTGCTATTCAGCGACAGGCAGAGGCAGGCTGGGAAGCAAACAGCTTCACTCCCATTGGTTTTTTTTCACACAGGCGTTTGGTTTACATTCTTCATGCTATTGGCTGCACTGTCCGTGATGTGGGCAGAACTGCGATGTCTATCAGCAGAGAAGTCAAATCACAAACACCTTAACTCTCTGACAATACCATTGTCATCAGGGTCCCTGCTTATAGTCGGCTGCACGAGGAAAAATAAAGACTGGTCATCCCAGAGAGGAATATAAAATAAATAAATAAAAAATAAGATTGTTATTTATATCATTTTTACTTAAGTTAAACAATCTATACTTTTAGTATGAATTGTTTAAATGAATGGTTCTTTTCTTCCTCTTCATCCCAGATGGAACTATCCTCAGTCTGTTTCAGTGTTGCCTATTACTTCATCTTCACTGCTGGAGTCTAGACTAAAGAGCTTTCACTGGTACTCTCTCTCGTTCCCACAGTTCCCTTTCCATGGCCATAAAATAATCAAACTCTGATGCCCTGCAGTGTATATATATGTGGCTTGTAGACTTCCTGTGTTAATAGAGGTTATATTGCCATCAACATCAAAATGCACTGTAGTTTCAACTAAGCTGCAATAGGTAGCAGCACAGTGATAAATCTACCCTAATACATAATGTATGCCTGCCATCACTATGTTAGGAACTCTCCAACTTCTTGGTAAAGCCAATAACTAATCAGTCAATCCCATGGCAACAACTCACTGCATGTAGACATGTAGACATGGTAAGGATGACTTGCCTTAGTTCAAACTGAGCACCAGAATGAGAATAAAGGGTATTTAAGTGGTTTTAAATGTGGCATGGTTGGTTGTGTCAGATAGGTTCCACTGAATATTTCTGAAACTGCTGGTCTACTGAGATTTTCCCCACATAATCATCTCTAGGGTTTACAGAGAATGACCCAAAAAAGAGAAATTATCCAGTCAGTGACAGTTCTGTGGGTGAAAATGCATTGTTGTTGCTGAGGCCAGAGGTGAATGACCAGACTACTACGGGCTGATAGGAAGACAACGATAACTTGGTGGTAACAAATAAACACTTGTTACCACCAAAGTATGCAGAAGAGCATCTTTGATATTGAACCCCAAACAAATAGGCTACGGCAGCAGACAGAGCACACTGGGAGCTATTCATATTAGCTAAGGACAAGGAAGCAAGGTTAAAATTTGTGTGGGCTCATCAAAACAGGAAAACAGAAAACTCAAAAAACATCGTCTGGTCTGATGATTTGATTTCTGCTGCAACACTCAGAGATAGAGTCAGAATTTGGCATAAATAACACGAAAGGATGGATCCATCCTGCCTTGTATCAGTGATTCAGGCTCTTGATGGTGGTGTAATGGTGTGTGAGATATCTTTGGCACACTTTGGGCTCTTTAGTACCAGTTGAGCATTGTTTAAACGCCAACAACTTACCTGAGTATTTCTTCTGACCATGTCCATCCCTTAGTGACCACAGTGTACCTGTCATCTAATGGTTGCTTCCAGCAAGATAACAAGCCATGTCACAAAGATCAAATCAAAGTGGTTTTATTTTATTTTATTTACATATATTTTACATGACAGTGTGTTCACAGTCAGCGGACCTCGGTCCATTAAATCACCTTTGGGATGCATCATGGATGTGCAGCTGACATCTGCAACAACTGTGTGATGCTATCATGTCAATATGAACCAAAATCTCTGACACCTTAATCTGTGGAACAAAGAATCAGACAATTCTGAAGGCAAAACAGGCTTCCAACCCAGGATTAGCAACGTGTATCTGATAAAGACGAGTGTAGAGTGCAGTGTAGGGTGATACATTTGAAAAGCTGCTAAAAAAACCCACTACTGACGATGCTGCACCACCTTTTCATCAGCATATCAAAAATTTATAATTTTACAATACTAAAAATAACAGAATAAAAAATTACCATCAGTTTAACATGTATTGCACCATTGACCGTCACAGCTATGTGTAATCAGGTTCAATGAACACTGAAAGGAAACTCAAAACAAACTGATGATACCCTGATACCAAAAGATCTTTCATAAACTGACTAAACCTTCAGTCATATGTTCCTATAAAAAGATAAAACACTTTGTTTCTCCTGGTGTGTTATTCCATCTGATTTTGCAGCTAAGCTGATGTGATTACGAGACACAGGTTTGCAGAAATAGTATTCAGTTTTTCTCTCATGTGACTACTTGCTATTTTTTTCAGTTTCATAAGTGTGGTAAAAGTGGATAATTTGTGGGTTGTCACCGCAGCTGCCTGCACACTGGGAGGAGGCCTGTTGTTGCACGCAGTACTGGATGGATAATGTGTTGTTTAGTTGGCTCCTGCTGTGTTGAGAGATGAGAGGCACATAAGGCTGAGTGGTATTTGCCTGCTTTGCTCTTTTTGCATTATTCAAGCGGATGGGGCCTAATGATCCAGTGACTACAGTGCAAAGCTAATGGACTGGAGTGCAGTGAATGCCTGAGGAACTGAGTGAGAGGCTTATTGTTCGTTTCACATAAAATGACATCTGCTGTGGCATGGGAATTGATTTCTTCTGTTCAATTTATTCCTAGTTTGAAAACCATTTTTGCTCATATCACTCATTAAAAACATTATGCATACCCACGCCTCATATTTGATGGTTTATAAGGTAACTGTGGACTAACATCTGCAGATCCCCATCTTAAGATTACAATATGTGGCTCTGCTGTAAACTGCACTGTTTAATATATTTAAAGTGCTGGTAGCCATTTCAGCACTTTCTGACTAATAACAAATATCTTGGTTGAGTCAGATGATCTTGGCAAATGGATCGTCTTTCCTTTCATGAATATGTTTCCATGGCTACCTCTCACCTCTTACTACTCTTCGGTTATTTTTCTCCAAGGTATTTAATTGCTGACATTGCTCTGAGATGTCATCTTTCACTTTGTGCATTTAAAGTTACAAATCAGTTGTTTTCTGTTGTTTATTTCATGTTCTCATGAAATTGCTTAAGGAGCTAACTTTTACATAGACTAAACAAATAACTCAATTTCCATTTTCATTTCATGGGCTTTCATTAACTTATTTTGAGCTTGAATTTAAAGTGTAAAAAAATAATCAAAAATATCGGAATTCATTAAAAGATTAAAGACCATATGACTTCCCAAAAAACGTATAACTGGGCTAATGCAGACTTTATCACCTTTATAAATAACTGATGGCACGGTAAAGTAAGTCGGACTTGCAGGATTAGAAAATTGGCCATGGTCTCTGTCTGTCTACCTATCTGTCTTTCTCCTCTCCTGTAAAAAGGTTGCTGATAAGCTGCTGTGTTAGATTCAAGTGATGAGTCAGACATGCAGTGATCTGATTGCTCTCAGTGCCAACACATGATGGAAAACTCAATTTTTGATTTCCAATTTTTGTTTGCACAGGACAATAAAATGATATGGAAGCTCTCCAGATATTACTGTTGTTTTTACACAGATTATCTCTGTTTGTGTAACAAATGCAGTATCAGTAAATCATTAGATTATTTACACTGATATAGATCCCAAAGAAAAAGACACATATAGCAATTTTGTTTTGCCTGGAAGAGCTACACTGATGCACTAAGTACATACCATGATTCAGTAGCTTATAGAACTACCTTTAGCTCCAATACACTGAGTTGCTTTCTGTGTAACTTTATCTCTTGGATCGTTGTGGATGAATTTTGACACACTCTTCTTTAGAGTGTTGCTTCAGTACATTTATGCAGAGCTCTCTCAAGGTCCTGCCACAACATTTCATTCAGGTTGAAATCTAGACTTTGACTGGGCCATTACAACATCTTGATTGTTTTCCTTTTCCAGTCCCTCTGTTGTAGAGTTGATGTTTTGTTTGGGATAATTGTCGTGTTAGATGACCTAATTTTGAAACTGCTTTAGGCTGTCAGAGAGATGACCACACATTTGACTCTGTAATACTTAGGTGCACAGAGGACTTCATGGTTGACTCACTGACTGCGCCGTGCCCAGGTCTTGTGGCTGCAAAATAAGCCCAACTCTACACCACTGTGCTGACGGTTGGTATGAGGTGTTTGTGCTGACATGCTGTGTTTGGTTTTTGCCAAATGTGGCACTGTGCTTCATGGCCACAAATCTCCATTTTGGTCTCATTCTTTCAAATGATATTTGAATAGATGTATGAGTGTGTATTTGCCAGAGTATTTGGCAGGAAGGTTGTTCCAGGCTTTTTTTTAAAAAATTGCCATCTTTCCTTTTTGGATTCATGCTGCCTCCGGTGCTTCTGTCTTTTTATGTAGTCCAAATATCAATCTTTGATGTTGAGTTCAGGGTATTGTGGAGTCTTGTTCTTCTTGTGATTCTTGTGTTGCTGCACAATGAATTTAAACAGAAAAAAAAAATACCCCAAAGGTATTACACTGAATAACATTATAAACAGCTCAAAGCACAAATAATATTTGCAGTAGCTTTAAAGAGAGTCTCAACCTTGCAGCTATCTTCATGTTATATGCTTATGTTCTATACTTCAATTAAATAAGTAAAACTGGCATATTTGACATGATTTTTATCATTAAAAAGTAAATACACCAAAATGTCTTATTACAAAAGTATTTAGTCACTTACATCAGTACTGGCAGCTTTGAGTGTGGTTTTGACAGCTGGGTTTAAACAAGAAGTGCCTCTTAGTTTCTCTCTTCAGAGTTCTGCAGTGTTGTTCTACAGGCTGTAATTGCAGGCTCTGACTAGGTCAGTCAGGGACAGTATGACAGTTGTCCTGAAGTCACTCCAGTATTGTCTTGGCTACATGCCTCAGCTCATTGTGGTGCTAAAAGCTGAACCATTGCCCCAGTCTTAGGTCCAGGCTCTCTCTGTGCTGCACTGAGCCTTTGATGAGTCCCTCTGTCTCCTGCTGCTGTTGAGGCGTGGCTGTGTTCACAAATATTTGGGAAATTTGCCTCTTCTGCTTCCTCTCTGGCAGGCTCTGTAAGAAGTGTAATTTATCTTTTCTTAAACCAAATCAAGTAGCCAATACAAACTGTGAAAGGAAAAAAAACACACACATACACAACACATAACAAACTTCCATAAGGGAAAATTATTATTCCATTAGCAGAATTCACCAGAAAAAAATCTGACTAACAATATCAAAATTCTTTTCCATGGAGATTATTAGATTATAGTATATGACAGCATCAGATGCTAAATTACTCCAGTTTTAAATTTTCCCGAAATAAAATATAGTATATATGGAATGCTTAACTGAGAAATTTCATGCACCAAGAGCTAAGCATTAAAATAAGAGGCTCAAGAGGTTAAAAAGAGGAGGAATTTAAAAGGGAGGAAAACATCTTAGTATGTAAAGGAGACACAAATGGTGCTATAACATGATACAAATTCTATAATCCAGATTAGCGGTTTTCTACAGGTCCTGGGATTAGCAGTATAATGCTCACTAATGTATCTTTTAAAGAATGCTGATCTGTCTCTCTTGCATTTTCATCATATGGAATCAATGGTTTTAGGGAGGAAATGGAGGCCTCTGGTGCTCACTACACTTTGTGTGAGATGATGGTTAAAAGAGGACAGACATAAACACGGTTCCCCCCTGAGCTCTGATACTCTGACCAAACACATTAGAAGACTCTAACGTCTGTAAGCCCTTTGATAATCCCAGTAAAAAGCTCCAGCACTAACTGATATTTCCCAAATGACCAAATATGCTTTCTAGTTATGGCCCGCTTTAAGTTTGCACTAGTGCAGTCATCAATGTGACTACTTTTGTTAACATTTAAGTGACATCCTATTCTTAGTCCGTGGGGTTAACCCTTTGCAGATATAACAGTTTCAGCTCTTCTGGGAAGTCTTTCCACAAGGTTTAGGGGTGCGTTTATGAGAATTTGCATTTGTGAGGTCAGAAACTGATGTTGGACAAGGACTGGCTCCCAGTCTCCTCTCTAATTCATGCCAAAGGTGTTCTCTCGGATTGAGGGACTCTGTGCAAGCCAGTCAAGTTTTTCCACACTAAACTCACGCATCCATGTCTTTGTGGGCCTTGCTTCCTACGCTGGTGTGCAGTTCCCAGTTCCAAAACTGTTCCCAGAAAGATGTAAGTGTTAAATTGTCCAAAATGTCTTGGTATGCTGAAGCATTAAGAGTCCTTTTCAATGGAACTAAAGGGCGAAGCCCAGTACCTGAGAAAAAACTCCATTGTCATGGTTCCCTTCTCTTCCTGGTTTGAGATGTCCTTCTCTCTTTCTCTCTCTCTTTTTTCTTTCAGTTCTGCGTTGTCTTTCAGACGTAACGTGTTTCGTTGCGGCGATCACATACCTGAATTTAGCACCCAATCACACACCTGCGGGTTGCCGGACCAATTACACTCTGGCAATTGGAAACTGGAGATTCTTCTCAACTGACACCAGATCACTGCATCGCTAGCAGTTGAACAATACTTTTAATCAGTATTGCAAGAATCAGTGTTTGTGCGTTCCTTTACGCCTTTCCCTCTCTCTCCAGAGCACTTTCAATGCAGAGTGGAAAAGGGGATATTGGACCAGCACGGGAGAGTAGCTCAATGGAGACAAGAATGCTTATGGGGTATAACTTTCCAGCCTCCACCTAAGAACCTGTGTTGAACGCTGTATCATAATAAAAAAAAATTATTCAACTTATTTCTGTGCTCTCCACTTTATACCGGGATACCCACGGACTTAACATCCACACCACGATCCCCTCTCAACCAAACCTTACTTTTAGCACACTATTACTGTTCCTTTGGCAACCACCAAACCCAGACTCATCCGTTGGATTGCCAGATGGAGAAATGTGATATGTCACTTCAGAGAGCACATCTCAACCACTCTACAGTCCAGTGGCACCAAACTTTATACCACTCCATCCTAAACTTTGGGACAGTTGTTATTGCCCATTGAATTGGCACTATACAAATAAAGTTGAACTATATATATATTTAAGAAGATATTTATAATCCTTTTCCGATAATATCCTTACAGAAAACCTCAGGAAAAGTCTTACTAAACTGTAATATCCCAGTGAGCTTGTATGTCGTCACAATATCATCTCTAAAATCCACTAAACCACCACTCATTTCATTGCTTTTTATAATGACAAGGGTCTTACACACCCATGTAGCCCTATACTCACTTGAGCTTCTTTTTTTTCTTAACTTTGCAGCTTGGTCTTTTAATAGCTTCCAATGTTTGGCATAGAAGAAGGTGGAAAATAAAAGCTGTATGTAGAATTAGGAAGATTCAGTCACTTAGAAAAAGAGGCAGAGCACAGAGGGGAATAAAAACCAGAGAAAAATGAAGTCTGTCTTTGTTGAATTATAGATGGACCTTATCCACTATGTGGCCTCTTACACGCACAGCATGCAGCAGTGGAGTGAACTGTGAGTCATGCCTCAACTCCACAAAGGTCCAAACTGACAAAGATCTCCACTCAACCTTGACTTTCAGATATACACACGCAAAGACTGAGTGTCTGAGGACACTATATTGATTTGCAGTGATGTAAGGCAGACTTACCCCAGCCCCTAGCTCTAACCTAAACATAACCTAATTAACCCATGTAGGCTTTGGGGTGGGTTTTGTTTTGAACATATGGTAAATGGACACATTTTGAGAAACTGAAAGAGCTTTCCCATGATATACTGGTGAACACCATGTATAAAAGTATAGATGGATGATGGATGGATGATTTGGAAGAACTTAAGTTCTTCTAAATCAATGTTCCAAAGAGACAAGGTGGATGTTAACTTAACCCAGACCCTATTTCATAACACCCTGATGGATGCTACAAAATGAAACTAAGCCACACCCTTGCAAAGACTTTTTTAAAACTCTATTATATTTCAGTAATCATGTTACATGTGTTTGTATCTGGTTGTTTCTCGTTGCTTTTTATAGGCGCATTTCTTCAGTATATCAAGTTTGTTTTAATGATTTTCTTTGTTGCATATATTTATGATATCGCCTGTCAAATACAGTAATCCAGTACTGCTGTTTTAAAATGTGCTGTATGGTAAATCTGATTAGATTTTCATACCAAAAAGAAAGATGAGTCCCTAGAAGCCATGTGCACATGCGCCCACACACACACATACACATAAACACACATAAGCCATCTTACTCACTCCCTATGAAAAGGATAGCCAAGCTTACCTTAAAAGCCCTCATACAAAGTTTGCATTGATCGCTGCCAGTGTAAAGCAACACTTAGGAAAGAAGGGATATGTGTGACTATACGAGGCTGTGGCTGAAACTGACTAAACTTTAAAAGAAAAAACTGCTTTTTCTATCCTAAAGATGCATTCATCATTCAAACTAGTTGCAGTCTTAACAGACACACACTGGGGAGCTGCTGATCTTATCATTTAACTTTCCATTACAAAAGAAGTAAGCGTGTTTCCTGTGAAGTGTTTTACCGCATAGACTCTGAGAAAAAACAGGCCTACATTCCCTTGGCCAGAAAATATAATAAAATGGCTGCCTTTAAAGGACAAGTATCTTTTTTAAGTCGGGGGCAGTAAGCCTCACTAATTTGTAACACAACATGACATGTTTACCTGGACAACTGAGATGAGCCAGAAGATCCAATAGCATTTGCCGCGTCAAAGCTTAGACCTAATCCTATCACATCAAGGCAAACTTCAGAAAACTCTGCGGAGGTGTGGCAAGATTTAAAAGTGATATATTTGGAGAATAGTGTCAGCAGAGCAAATGAAGATGCAGGTCATTTGCTTTGCATGCTAAATATTTGAATCAGTTTCCTAAAATGTATTTTGCATCAGCCCTTTTTCCATTCGTATTGCTTCTTGTCATTCTCCACTTCATAGTATCTGATAAAAAACATATTAAAACAAGCGGTCCGTCCAGCATGTCATCCCGTGGCTTGCATGTGAAGGAGGGACTTGTTTATCCTTGGCTCCCCTCTCTGCAGCATTAATGTAATCCATTGTACATGTGTCTTTTTGCAGAAAATAGAAAAGTACGATGAATGGAGGAAACAACAGGTGCATTAATGAGATGTCCTCCACTGGGCTCTTAAAAGATATTCAGCTCTGCAAAAACATACTATAGAAGTTTTACATAGTTAATGAGAGAAATACATTAGTGACCTTTAAAAAAGCCAAAGTGTTACTTATTTATAACACTCCTCTTGGCATCATTTACTGAATGTGCGCATTCCAAATAGACCATACGAGCAGAGCTGATGGCCTGCAGGGGGAAAAAGGTCATGACCTGTTTGTGCTCTTGCAGTTTTAGAAATGCGAACAGATTTCCAGAGTCAGAAAATCCCTTCTAAAAGGCTTCTAGGATTTGTGTGGCGAAGGTGGGTGCAGCAGAGTTAAGCCTTTGGAAAAGTCAGAGTCCATTCCATCTAAAGACTGTGTATAAAGTCTGTGTTTCACCTTGACCTGGGTCACTTTATATGATATTGTAGAGCATTTAATGTTCATTACTATCTATGTTTCAATCATATTTAGAAGAAGACCTCATACACTTTTCTGTTGTATATTTATTTACCGTGATACTTGTGTACACTCACAACCAGATTACCTACTGACAATTTTACATATTCAGATTAATAAACATCCAATGTACTCTCATGCATTTACTGAAACAGAAAAAAAGAAAGATAAAGGTATCTTAATTTATTTTATGTGGTCGCTAATATAATAAAATTGACCGTACATTCATTAAAAAAAAAAAAAAAATGAGGCCAAACCCATTTCAGAAATGGTTCCAGCAGTTTTATGGTGCTAAAAAGATTACTCTGCTTCATTCAGGGATGCTTCACTGGGGTCATGAGAATGACCAGGTCATGGGAAATGCATTGAATTGTATTTATCTCCTTTACCTCACTTTGTTGAGCGAATCTTGTTCTTTTCATTTCATTAAGCAGGCTAATCTATCCCTTTAATGGAGGGCTAAGCTGGTCTCCTGTACTGGAGACTGAATATAACCAAGGTGGCAATATTAGTTTTCTTGAGATTAGCTAAATCAAGTCTTACTTCATCTAGTACTCTGGCATTTTTGCTACAAATATTACGATCCAGCATTTTATTACACTGTGCTTTGCACCAAAACGCAACTACATCTACTCTCCACTGTATTTTCCTCCTCCTTTTCTACCACAGGTAGATTGTTGACCATCTACCATCAACACCAAAGTATTTTCCTCTGAGGGTTCTCTCTTTAAATATTAATGAATACTTTTTTCTTAATAAGACATTAATCTTCTGTCATGAGTCTCTTCTCTTACGGTAACTCAGGGTCAGTTGCCTTGGCACAGAATAAGCTTTGCAATGAGAAAATGTCCAAACAATGATTAGGAATGTGGAGTTTATATCTTATACAAGAGGTGAATGTATAGCCATGGGACATCACTAAATGTGATATGAAATGTGACAGAGAAACTGAAACACTCATAAAGTAGCAATAAGCACAAAGTAGGTCCAACATGAGGAAGCTTTATTGCCCCTTTTCACTCTAATAAGGACTATACGTTGGAAAAATCATGCTGTCCTCAGTAAGATGTTAAAGTTGGAAAAAATGTATTGAGCTCATAGGTCAAGGAAGTCAATAAGCCATTTTCACATAAACATCTACATATAACTTTTTTGGGTTTTTGCAGCCAAAGGATTTGCCTCCTGGCCAAAAGAAAGAATGCAATTTTCAGGTTTCACTTTTTGGACATAGCTGTTATTATAAATGGTCCATTGTTTGCATATTTTCTACAAACATCTTAGACTACAAAATTAGCATCATTCAGCTCAGTTACAAGATGATTAAAATGTTATATTTATTTCTGAAAATACTGACCGGCAACCAAGCAAAACAAAAAGAAAAGAAAAAAAGTCCAATATAAAACTAATCCTCTTTCTGTATTTTTTTTTTTTTCCTTAAACACACAAGATATACTGTGCTAAGTACTGAGTGTGGGGCAGAAAACGGACAGATTTCACCTTGAAACAATGAAACAAAGCAGGTTTTGTAGTTTTGTGTGTATATGTTCATCTGAGACAGCTGGCTGCTGCTGGTAACTTTCTGTAGGAATGAGAGCAGTCTTAAACTTCCTCTTAATGCAGCAAGAAACAGAATAAATATAGTTGCAAGCTGTTGAATTATTCCCTTAAGAAATGCGATTAAAGTGATTTCCCTCTGGTTTTCAGAGGAATTTCCTTCATTGTGTCATACTGTGCTGAAGTATTTATATGCACGACTATGCTAACTTAATCCTTAACCAACCACAAAAATTACTATATAATTTGGATGCATCTGGGAGAAACCCACAAGTGAGACTACCCAGATGGGGCTTCTTCTCCAGGACAAATCTAAATAAGGTTTTTTCAATGTCTGCGTAAATGCATCAGTCTGGAGCTCTTCCAGAGACTCTTGTTTCTATTCTCTGTTTTGCTTGTTCCTTCTTTCTCTCTCTCATTTGCCTTTTTCTCTCCTCTCACCCCTTGAGAAGTAACTCAAGCCTTCAATTCTGTTTTCCTCTGTTTATTCCTGCAGCAATATACACACACACTGACAAGAGGACCACCTAGAGTCACATCACTCACTCGCTTCAAACCACTCAGGGCTCCACTCGTCTTTGCTATACTTCATTTCACTCGAAAGTCAGCATGTTAACAAAGGACAGCGGAGGCGACTGCACCAAAATAATAATGGGTACTGCAACCCATAGGCTCCCATTGGGAGAGTTTATTTGTTACATGAGCACTTGACATTCATTATTTAATTGGATACAAGACTCCTGATTACATCAAGAGTTCAAATCAAACAACCCCCTCTCCCCTCAGTTTCTATTCACAGTCTCTAATGCCTTGATAGGACATCAATGTTTTGTGAGATCCACATGAGGCATGAAGAGCCGTTTGGAGAATGCAGCACACTGTTTAAATATATCCACAGTAGCTGCTCCTTTGGAAGTCAGTCAGATGCTCATCTAGCCGTAATGGAGAGAGAAGCAGTTCTGGAAATGGAAAGAGCTTCAGTCCCCAGATTCAGCCTTTAAGCTGCTTTAGAGGATTGCTGGGTATTTTTCTCTCTCCCTCTCTCTAAAACAGACTGCCAATATTGGCTCTAAACCAGAACAGGAGAGGGCAGAAGCCCTGAGCTTTCACTGCGCAGTTGCACAGGGCAGAGAAGGGCCAAGCTGCTTTGTCTTGGCTTTATAATCCACTCTTGGGTGACACGTGACAGCAGAGACTGCTGCCAGTAAGGTGTTGCCTCTCCCTGCTGTACACCCTGCTGCAAGAAGGGTGCACCTGACCTCAGCTGACCAGAAGGGATTTCGCTCAGTATTTCACTGAATTAGATCATAAGTGTGCCTTCATCTATATGCACTGAGTAAGATGTTGGGCTGCTATGAGGCAAACGCAGAGGACAAAAATCTTCCATAAGTATTTGACTTGGATGGGATTTTAAAGCTGCAAGGGGTTTAGCTTCATCACAGTGAAAAGGTTGTCACTCAGAACAGTTTTGTATTGATTTGCAGTGATCTTTCCCTCAATAGGTCCAGTGCATGGATGTAATTGAGGTTCAAGGTTATGTAGCACAAACCACAAGATTTAGTGAGTTTGTTTTGAGAGAGATTTCCCAAACAAGTCAGAGTTTTATTACAGTATTCATCCTCTTTTTTTCTAAATACGCATGCGCATGTTGATCAAGGTTGACTTACAAGAGCAGCCTCAACTTCAGACTGATTTTAAAGGTATCCATGCAAGTGTATGCATAGTTCTTTAATCGTGCAGAGTTTTAAACAGTGTTGACCTTACTCACTGGAGTGAGTGGCATAAAAAATTGGGTACTTCAAAAAGTAAGAAAGATACACCCTAAAACCTCATGCTTTTCTAAGGTTTTTGTGGGCATGCATTTGAAAAAGGTCTGCAGAAATATAAAATTTCTAAAGCACTAGTATGGTCCCTTAATGCAGTTCAGCTGAGATGAATAATTAAAAAAACATTGCTATTCAGTAATTCAAGGGCAATAACCTGAAGTAACAGGGTCCCTGTTTTTATTAATTTATTTTTGTTTCTTTTTTTTATTGAGTTTATGGAGTTTTCCCCAATACACACACACACACACACACACACACACACACACACACACACACACACACACACACACACACACACACACACCACCTGCTCTTTAACTATAGTTTAGCTTTTTCACTTTAACTTTGCCTAAGGTTATTCGCTGTAATTGGCCAATATCACCCACTAGTGGAGAAATGATGGTATCGCAGTTTTTAGGCGCAATTCTATCATTAACCACACGGTGGCAATGTTTAACCAAATATTATTCAACGAAATATAACGAAAGGTACCGGACAAACCCGAAGCCAACCCCGGAAGCTCTGTTGTTACTGGTGGCTTTCAGCCCGTTGTTCAAACGATGTATCGCTTGCTGCAGATACAGCTGCTTTGAGGGTTAAGAGTTCAGCTGAAACGCTACGCCAGAATGTATTGAGACAGAGTTTCCAGGAAAATACATGACGAATATTAAGGTTTGTAATTTAGCTGTCACTCCAAAGGTTTTGTTTTCTCACTCGTCATTCGTATACAGTGTTAGCATGCTAGCGGCGTTAGCTTATTTTAGTGGCTTGTTAGCAAGCGAGATTTACCAGCCATCCCGGTTGCATGTGAACTGTCAGGCTAGCGGTGCGTGCTGGCGTACGTTCCCGTGTGTTTGTCTGTGTGCGTGTGTCGAAGTGTTCAGTTTCTGTCACGACCTCTGCAGGTATTGTAAATCTGAACATCGACCCCAGTTGATGCTTTTAGCTGGGAGATAGATAGTCAATGATACCTATACTAGTACGACCAGTTCCACTGATGGCGGATGATCAATGAGAAAGTGGTTTGTGGTCTGATCAGTCATACCTCTAAACAATCTTTTTGAGTGACGAGACGCCTAAAGACCCCTGATAATAATATGTATCTGGTCAAACTAGTTTAAAACCAGTAAAAAGTCATTTACATTTCAGTTTAGTTTCCCAAAGAGTTGCTAAAAGTGGTTAGTAAAGGTTTACATGGTTAGTTTTTTGTATCAACGTTGAGAAACTCGTCGTGATTTTTTTCCCCCGTGTCTATTAATTTGTGTATTTGATTAGTGTTACTATAGTTTGACCACATTCAGCTGATTCTAACAGAGAAGGACTGATTGACCAACTCGGGGAAAAAAATGGTCAAACTGCGAATAGGACTTGCTTACTGTTGTCCTATTCGCAGTGTCACCTCATCACCATGACTTGCCTTAATTATGGGTGTGCCACCTGGAAGTAAAAAACCAGTTGTAAATATAGATGGCACATACTCTCATTCTGCTATAGAGAAATTAAGCAATATATGAACTGATAGATAGAAATGGTTTCTTCAATCTGTAATTGTGGTTGATCACAATCTAAAAATAAATAAATAAAATAATAATAACTTCAGTTCATTAAACTCTGTGGAAACTGAACAAATATTTGTGTGTCTTTTGTCTTTTTCAGGCAGCAGTCCACATGTGTATTTCATCCTGAATGCTGGTCCAGGAGAAGCACACCACAGCATGCTGTTGTGAAGTTGGAACATATTAGGTATGTACCAGGAGCAAACAGAGGAAGGAGCTTGTGTCACCAGTTTGTCGCTTATGCAAAACCTGGAGAAGTTGCATTCCACTTCTTGATTTTGGCTGATGAAAAGCCCTCTAGCGAGATTCAGATCAGCAGAGAATATTTGCTTGATTCACTTGCAAACTGGTTTAATTCATGGTATTTTCAATCTTTAGTAACGAATCTGACCCGCAATATTGAATTCTAATGGTGTATGTAAAATGTGACAGTGAGTTGTAATATAACTAAGCAAATCATTATTTTTTTCATATAATTTCCTTTCTTGCTTAGCGTGTTGGGGATGTAACAAACCTCAGATTTTATTAGAGGGGATGAGTAACAAAAAAGAAATGGAATAAGCAGGAGGAAATCTTTGGATCATGAACAAAAATTACACTCAATAATTCAATCAGATAATGTCTGATTTTAACAGGATTAACTTTTTTAAACGGGCATTAACTGCTGCACGTGGGTATTATGGTAGAGGAAGATGGAACCACGAGATGATATTGTCGACGTTTGCATGGTGATCTTGGTTTCTGTTTTGGTGGAACTGCTACATCCCTGTTGGCATGCGATGACTCAAGACTAGTGTGAGTCCCATAAAGTGATCTGAGCAGGATAGCGTTTGGGTGCTGTTTCTGGTTACAAAGATAGGAAAAGGAGGAGAGAGGACAGTTGGTGGCTGTTGTGTTGTGCCCTCTGACTGGAAAGGGCAGACAGCTGGACAAGCAGCTGCTGCAGCTTTAATGGACCTCCTCTTCATTGACAATGGAAAAATCAATACTCCTTAAACTAACAAGAGCATTTTTTGTCCTCTTTAGGATGGTGCTTTTCTTCTTTGTTTGTTTTTATTTGGTTTAACAGTCTACTGGCACGGCTGTCTGTCTTCGCCTGGCCTGTTGTCCTGATGGCATCTGCTTTGTGGATATTAAACTTAAACATGACTTCTTAACATACAAATGCAATGTTGCCAGTGCAGTTGTGAATATGCAATGAGTGAATGAGTTATTCTTTTAGCAAGTCTAGCTGACTGCTGGTGATTGAGCAGCTTTTCCTCAGTATATTCATCAACTGGCACAAACTGTTTTCCCGTCATTGTAATTAATTGAAGTGAAGCATGTATATGAGCTAGACAGTCGGTCACTATCAGTTTCTGGGCTGACTTTTTCAGTTCCTGTTATACCCATTATAACTGGGTAGGAAACAGTAGCTCAGCTTTGCTGTATGAAATATTGCAGTCTATCTATACGAAGGAAGTGCAAAACTCAGCGACGCACAGTCATCTCATAACTGAAGCTTTATTTGTGGTTTATTGTTTATATCCCATGCCTCACACTTGGGTGACTTGATAACAAACTTCCTTTGTTTTTAGATATTTTTTATATACAAACAAGGTTTAAAAACTTGGAGAATTTTGTGAATGTAAGACATCCTGTATTTTGTTATTTTGCACAATTTAGAAAAAAATACACTGCTGTGGTTTATTTGGAGGGTTACAATATGCACAGAGTGGTCTCATTAGATTAGACCAGAGATGCCAAACTCATTTTACATCATGGGCCACGTGCAGCTCTCTGATCTTATAGTGGGCCGCACCAGTGAAACTCTCCTTTTTTGTCAGTGTAAAGAACTTTAACTACACATTTAGTCCCTGATATATTTTAATATAAAAAAAGAAGATATCAATATAAACCATATCTCCAAAAGTTGAATCTGTTCATCTGGACGTAGCGTTTTGTGGGAGAAACGTTTTGTCACTCATCCAAGTGACTTCTTCAGTCTCAGCTGACTGCAGGTTTCCCCAAACCTTATAAACAGTACATTTGCATAATGACTGAAACCAGCCCACTGAAGGAACAATGGGCTGTGAGGTCAGTTCCTTAATCATAATTATGCAAATTCCCATGACCATTGATCAACAATCACTGACCAAAACCCACTGATCAAAGAACACTGATCAATGGCCATGAGTACCATTCGCAGAGAGTTGGGGAATGGCTGCAATCACAGCATTGTAAAATATAAACCATACATACCAGTTTTTCTTCACGATGAAGAAATGCTGCTGTAGTAAATTAAATAAATCTATTTGGGATGATTAAATTGTAAGAAATAAGTGTGTAAAATGACAACAAAGTTCTGGTATCATATTGCCCAATCTGCCCTGTAATTATAACACGAGAGGATTTTGTTATTTGACAGAATGTCCTTTTTTTATATCATTAGTTGATGATTTTTTTTTTTTTTTTTAATTTTTTTTAATTCTGGAGCCACTGGAAAAAAAACATACTTTTGTATAGTAGATGGCAAAAAAACAAACTTTCTGTAATTTAATTTACTTATTTACTTTGATGTAGTATTAATGGTTATTAATGAGGTATTCAGGAGAAGTGATACAAAAACTTATGAAATTACAGTTAAATGCCCCATATTTATGTCCTCCTTAATATTTTCCAAAGCTGCCAAGCTGGCCAGATTGGAGCCTTTGGCAGGCTGATTCTGGCCCTGGGCTTTATATTTGACACGACACAATGCGTGTATAGGGACATGAGTGTTACCACTGGGAAGAGGAATAGTTATTACATACAAGGAAAAATAATACTAAAAAGTTGGACCAGAGAAAAAAATATTTATTTTTTTTTTAAATCTGGAATTGAAAAACTATATGAAGCAGCACAGCACATTTACCTTTCTGAGTTTGTGTTCAAAGGTGTATATGTTCTTCTGTTGTGTCTGACACTTCTGATTAAAAAAGAAAAAATATTATTCTTGAATGAAAGGAACATCAATTAACAAAAGTGGTTAAAAGTGGCAATTTTACCAGTTCTGTGCTTGCACACTGAAAATTAGGATTTCTTTTCACAATTTGTACTTCAAAAACATCACTCCATCACAAACAGTCTGTCTCTGAAGGGCATGATAATCAGACAGGTATGTCATTAAAGGTAACCTTTAAAAAAATAAAAACTTATGGTAAACATTTGTTTTGTGCACCATATCTGTAGCTAAGATAGGTTAAAGCAGAGACAGTTTGACCACTCTTACTATCTGAACCAGTTGTTTGCACAAGTTACATATTGCTAGCTTGCATGACGTAAGATTTTATCCATGTAGAAAGTGTTTGGAAGAATTTGTGTGATCTAGCCCTTACTCTTGTGTAACAATATAGATAACTTCCCATATTATCAAAAGGGACAATCCACACAGACTGTGAAACATGCACTAGTAAAGTGTCACCTTGCAACACAGGTTTTACAGAACACCTCTATTACTTTGAACCGGTTACCGTGAAATCACTTTGGGGCTTGAACTGAACTCCCAAAGAGAAAGAGGATGTCTGTTTTCTGGCAGCCAGAAAGGCAGTTTTCAACACTGCAGGGTAAAAACCTCGTACTGCAACTTCAGTGAAAGTCACTGTCATGGAGAGGTGTTGAAGGTGCAAGCACAAGCAAATATCACCAGGGTATTCCAAAGACAGTCTGATTAGAAATTCTGCACAAGACTGACTGCTTAGCTTTGCACCACCCTATCTCGTCTCATTTTATTTAAATGCTTACCTAAAGGAAGCAGCTAAAGCACCTCTGCTATACACCTTAAGTCAATTTTGTAGCGTGGTAATGAGGAAATCGTGTAAGATTGGTGGGGGTGGCAAGACCTTGTGCAAGGTTGTTCTTCTGGCTGAGTCTTATCACTTTAAGGAGCTTTAATATTTGTGTTTGGTTAGCAGGGGCGCTTGTATTCTGTTGTGAAAACTTGACATTGTATTATTTTTTTTAATTCCGCGTCCCTTTAAAATGGGTCGTTCTTTTATTCTATGAGTTAACTCTTTTCATTTGTATTTCTCTGCTCCTCTTTATATAGGCACGTGAAGCAGACACTCATGTGCACTAAGGATGCACCAATCCCACAGTTTCCGGTCTCCATTTGGCTTTGGGCGTATGCCAATACTGAGTATACTGATCAGATAATAATGTTAAATTAATAATTGTATTCCTTGGAGTCATTCTTTCAGCAATTTATTTGCACTAGTCTCATAACAGCTCAGTGTAAGAGTCATTAGGCTACTGCATATTGGTATAATTTTCCAGACGTGCAAGTTTCTCTTTCCCTGCTGTTCCTCTGTCTCAATGCAAGTGCACCTCCTCACTCGTGTGTTATGTGTGGAGTTGAAGTGATGAGAGAAAGGTACGAGTAGTTGATGACATCATATAATCTTGCCACAAGTGAGACAAAGTTTGCCCCAGTTCCCCCCAGATTTGCTGTCATAGGGTGCTAGACCCTGGATGGATGGAATTGTTTTTGTTCTTCTTCTCCTTCTTACTGTTTGAGTTTTTTGTGGTTGAAGTGTTCCAGCAATGGTAGAAACACTAGATTTGACCTTAAAGTAAGGCTGTGTGATTTGTTTTCTCTCTTTTTTTAAATACCAAAGAATTTAAAAAGCTTTGTTATATTATTTTGTTTGTCTTTTTTTAACATAAAGTCGACAAGCCAAAGGGAAAATAGGCTCACAAATTATTATTAGCCTTTATTTCTCCTGAACATGTAGCTCAGCTGCGGGATCAGTTTCCTTAAGGTACCAGAATAGCCATTGATTTATTCCAAAGCTGTGGACATAGTTTCCCCAGCTGGTCCTGAATGTTCGCTTGCGACCTTGAGGAGTACGCCAATGAATCATGCTGAAAGGCTCAACAGCTTTGAGGGGGTCCAGGGTTGAGCCACATTGATCATATACATACTTTGCCCCATTTTTAAAGTTGCCATAAACTATTAAGAAATTACTTGATTATGTAATTTAAAATTATTTTGGAAAGCACTCTTATAGCACTCCTATAATCACTTGTAGTCCTAAGGTTTAGTTGTCATCTTACTTTTTCTTAGGTCATGATTATCCGTATCTTACTTTCTTGTTTGATGCTATTCGTAGAACTCTTAATTACACATTCATTATTTTTTTTCCCATTTTAGCTATTTGTCTCTTTGATGTACTGCTTCTAGCTTACACCGTATTTATTAATTGACTGCTATTACTTTTACTGCTACTTAGTTCGAATGTATTTCCTCTCTCTAGGGCAGAATGCAGTCTTCAAACCACAGATTACGAGATATGGAGCAGCATCATCCGCTGCTGTCAGCAGGTGCGGATGTCGAGACAGGTAGCCTTGCAGCCGGAGTGATGGTTGGAGGTCCACATGTGGGTCACACAGCAGGGAACCGCACTCTGTGGTTTATTCAGGACAGCTGTGGTATGGTCTGTGCAACCATGACCTGGTTCCTGGTGCTGTACGCTGAATTTGTTGTGAACTTCGTCATGCTTTTGCCTGCCAAGAACTTCTGGTACTCGCTGTTGAATGGTGCTACCTTCAACTCACTGGCTGTGCTTGCGTTGGCGTCGCACCTGCGCACCATGCTGACTGACCCGGTAAGTATGTTTATTACAGTAAGGGTGGAGAAGGCAAAGGTCACTGAAAGTGAGACAGCTTCAGTCTGATGTTAACTGTTTGTTTTTGCAAACAAACAACATTTACAAATATTAAATAGAACCAGGCTTATTGCTGTAATTTTGCAAGCTAAATTTTTGGTGTTTTAGCTATCAAATCCTCTTAATGAAATAAAGATGTGTGGCATGATGCTCAGACTTTGTATAGTAGTCTTACTGCAGTAGATGTTTTGACAGTGAAGCTTACACCATGAGTAAAAATCACTGACAGTGATACTTGGAGTCACTCACTGATGTAATCTGGGACACTGAGCTTAGGGGTAGTGTGTGAGTGGATGCTGTGCACGAAAGCAGCACAGTAAACTGAATTTCTGTCATCTTGTTGCTCTAATCTGTTAAGACTATTTGAGCTTATCAACAAAATGTTCAACTTTTAATTTGGTTTGCTACTGACTTTGCTTCTAATACTTGGCGAATAGTTTAAATACAGCAAAGTCATGTGTCGGGGGATTGCATGTCTAATACTGTTAGTGCTGCTGTTGAAATGTCAACTGATTCTAACTCAAAGAAACTAAAATGTCTGGTGACAGCCCCACTGGTGCCTCCAGCCCAGTGGCCCTTCCTGAACAAATGCTTAATTTAAATCCACCAAGTACAACACAGAAGTGTACGCTGTAGTGGAGAAACTGGAGTTTCAGCTGTACTTTAAAGGTCTTAAGGTCATCTGTGCATTTCAGTTTAAGTGGGAGTTCCACACTGGTTGTTTCAGTCAACATACCAAAATGGTTTTGGGCAAGATAGTGAACCCCGAGTTGAACCCAGTGCATTCATCAGAGTGTGAATATGTGTGTGAATGCTAGACATGTGTGCTTGTGTGAATGTTTGCGTGAGAGGGTGAATCAGACATAGTGTGTAGAAAAAGCTGTGAATCCTCAAGTTGAATAGAAAAATTGTGAATAAGAACCAATACATCTGTTTGTGTCTCACTTGGACTATTGCCATTTTGGGTTATTAAGATTAATTACTTGTATTACTTTATACAAGTAGACATTGTGTGCTTTTTTTTTTAAGTTTGTTTTTCCCTCTCACAGCCTAGAGACATTAAGAACAGTGGGTGAATTGCTGTATATCTTTGAATTCTCAATGACCCCAGCATAATGCATTTATGTGGATCTTTTTAATAAATAGCATGTTTCTTTTTCTGTCTGCCCTTTTCCTTAGGGCGCAGTTCCCAAGGGTAACGCAACAAAGGAATATATGGAGAGCTTGCAGTTGAAGCCTGGCGAGGTCATCTACAAGTGCCCAAAGTGCTGTAGCATCAAGCCTGAGAGGGCACACCACTGCAGGTCAGTCTAACATCATGCATACACAGCAGGCAGAGCATGAGCAGCATGTAATGAGAACAGAAGCACATTCAGACTCTGACTTAGTAAAACACTGGCTTGTTGTAACAGGAAAAATGTTCCTTAAAAACATACTTTGTGAGAGGACAGAGTAGTTGATTACATTTACATTAGCAGTCAGTTTGTCATGAATTAAACTCTCCTTTCTCCTGCCTGCAGTATTTGTAAACGATGCATCAGGAAGATGGATCATCACTGTCCCTGGGTCAATAACTGTGTGGGAGAAAAGAACCAGAGATTCTTTGTTCTTTTCACTGTAAGTACACAGTTGCAGTCATGAGTTAATCTGTTTGTTAAAGTTAGTAAGCAATTAGAAATGCTCGTTTTACATATGAAAAAACAGTTTTTAATCCTCTTAGAAAACTGCGTCTTTTCCACTCATTTTAATTTTAAATAAATACATAAATTACATCATTTTGTTTGGTACTACATGGCAGATATTGCAAAAGTCTTCCCACTTGCTTCATTTCCATGATCAAATAAGCAGCTGAGATTCACAGCTCAGCTCAGTAGAGATGCACTGCACAGCAGGAACATGCCGACATTAAATGTGCTTTCATGGCCATCTGTGACTCTCTTGACAGCATCAGCACTTCTTTCTGGTTTCGTGTGCTGACTGGAACTTTTTTGAGGGCAGAAACATAAAGCTGTCATATATGGTTGAGCGGCACAAGGTCATCATTAACTTTCCTTTCAGATTGCCAAAAAGGAGAAGTTAACTGTGGAAACACAGGTTCATCATTTAACCCTTTAAAGCCCAGCGTATCGTATTTGATACATGTGTTTTTGTGAGTTTTTGAGACCTCTACATCATCAGCGTGACTTTTTTTTTTTTTGCCTGAAAAAATTATATCAATTGCATGACACATTTTTAATGACTAAATTGCAAAAATATGGTTTATGTAGTAAATGTGATACAAATTGAAAATATATATATATGCAGATTAACAGATGGTCAACGCGATTCAAATTTTTAATGCAATTAACGCATGTGGTAGAACCTGTGTTAAAAGATTGAAGAAAACAATTCAAATTCTCTTTGAATTTAAGCATAGATTATTTGTTTATTCTGCATTAACTTCATTATATTGCATAAATGTCTGTTACAAGCTTAAATATAAAGTTCAAAAAATTCAAGTTCAGGTTCAAGTATTTGCGATTAATCGCGATTAATTACAGACAATTGTGAGATTAGTTAATTTTTTTTTAAATCTAGTGACACCACTAATTTGTATATATTTTGTCTAAAGGTTCAAGGAACACTCCATTATCAAAAAATTAAAAAATTTCTGGCAGTTATTTCATGGTTCAGGTTTTAAAGGGTTAAAATAGAAAGTTGTTTTTGTTGTTAAGTCTAAATCCTTAAACTTGTGAATGTGAAATGTATAGTTTAAGGCTACATTACAACAGTGAATGTCAGTTAACTGTTGGGTTGTGAGTGGTTTTGCTTACCTTCTTTGTTTTGTATATATGTTCTCTTCATCTCTCCATAGATGTACATAGCCTTGATTTCTGCCTATGCCCTGGGCCTCAGTGGCATGCACTTCTTCACATGTATTAAACTTCAGTGGAACGGTAAGGATTCTCTAATATAACTTTGAATCAAAAACATGAACACATGATGTCAAAGACATGCAGTTTAAGACAGAAATACAACTATTTGTACAAGCGGTTGAAACTCCTTAGAGACATGAAGAAAGGAAGCAGAGTATGGAAATGAAAGAGATTTTTATCCTGTTGTCAGAACAGCTGCTCTGCACAAGTCATTGGAGTTGTGCAGCAAAGCCATCATTGAGCTGTCATCCATCATTTCCCGCTCCCTTGCGGGTCTGTCTGTAAGAGTGAACCAGAAAATGAAGATAATATTTCATTCTTCAAATTCTAGCTTCTATTCGTCTCTACAGGATGATACTCTGACCTCCCAAGAAAATACATTCTACCATAGCTATTGTATTGTAGCAAAGGGACTATTTTAATGGTCTGCACTAGATTTTATCCAGTGACCTATGTGACTTTTAAACCCCCAAAGGAAGAAATTTACCCTTTTGGAACCTGTCCTATTTTAAATGTATTGTTATTTGATTGGCATTTTATATTCTGTTTTACTCAGTTGTTCAGCGCACTCTGAAACCTCTAACTTTATTCCTCTAACCAGAGTGCAGTGAGTTCTCTCCGGGGGTGTCTGTGCTGCTGCTTATCTTCCTGTGTCTCGAAGCCATCCTCTTCCTCACTTTCACAGCTGTAATGTTTGGTACGCAGATCCACTCCATCTGCAACGACGAGACGGTCAGTATCTACTGCGCCACGCGAGCTTTGTTCCTTTCAGCAGAGGAGGGATTAAATGTGCATGAAGCGAAGAAATAAGTCATAGACTAATTAGACTAATTTTATGAAGTTGTTACGGTATCATATTACTGCCTCAGTAATGTCATCTCATTGGTAATCATGATCATTCATTAATTTTAATCTGTAAAAGTCCCAGGAAATTCACCTAAAAGTTGTGTACCCAGCTAGCAGTGATATATTATTTATAAAATAATAACTTGAGACATTGTTCAGGTGTACTTTTATATAGTTATGTTTATTACTAGATTTTTTTTTTTAAGGTCTGAAATTGTTAAAAAAATTAAATTGCAGGAGCATTCCATTAAATGCCTTTAGGTATAATAGTATATTTAATATGCAATGACTTTCGTTCTAGTTCTCTGCGTAAATGTTTGTGTTAGCATGCTAATGAGAAAGGAAATGGTCAACTTATTGAGAAATCTTTCCCTTACTGGTGGGTTCAAATGTGTTGCAGGAAATTGAACGTCTTAAAAACGAGAAACCCACTTGGGAGCGCCGCATGAGATGGGATGGCATGAAAGCCGTATTTGGCAGTTCGCCATCTTTGCTGTGGTGCAATCCGTTCACAGGGCTGCGTCTGCGGCGCCTAATGCTGTTGACCCACGGTCGCCGTGGTGGGTCTGAGTTTTCTGTCTGAGAAGACTGCAGACTGATGCAACTCACCAACACCTCACCGGGTCTGGTGGGGTGGAAAAAAGGATTTCTTCTATGCCCTCTTCGACTGGAGCTACCATGAACCTCCTGCGGCGTCTTTCCTGAGTAGGTGACAAAACATTCTGCAGTAATGGGACCCAAGTGTATCACAATCACTACTGAGAGTCTGTGTTTTCTATCACATGCTGATGTGGATCCAACACATGTGATATTGCTTTGCACAAATCAGATGAACAACTGGATTTTTTTGCAGGGGGGGAAAAATGAGGAGCAATGTGGTTTGTGTTGTTTGGTAACGCATGCAGTACGTAACTCAAGTGAGTCTTTTATTCCCCACCATCCAAGATGCTGTTTGAACTCAACTACGCACCTTGGGACACAACTTGAGTATGTTTTGTTTGCTGTGCACATGAGATTGGAGAAAAGTCTTTGAATTTTTTTTTTTTTTTTTTGAGGGATGGATCAACATCATCTTTCATCATCACTGGAGCCACACAAGTGGGTCGAAATGGAAAGTGCTTGAATTATTTTCTTTTGGCCCAGACAAGAGAACCACTGACAAGGGATTCACAGTGAAGGACATGCACTACTTACATGACACTTGAGGAAAAAGCCTGGTTATAGAGCACAGTGGCCATTAGAGTTTGAACTGTGCTGCATGTATAAGGCTTCATTCAGCATCTTAGTCTGGAAATGATGCTTTAATCATCTTAACAAGCTACCATGAACACAATGCTCATTCTTACCTAGGAGCTGGCTTTTTCTATCTCTTCATCTCTGTTGTTTTGTTTTGGGGGGGGGGTTGGGTTTGGGGGGGGGTTCCTCAGGATAAAGTTGTTTAGGTTACTCGAGCTAAAAGACATTTATTGGTGAAGCTTTATCACCATGTGCACACCTCAGCAGCTGACCATGACTCACAGGAGACGACTACTGCTAGTCTTCATTTGGACAAAACGTTTTGTAATAATTGTGTATGTGTATCCATTTCCATCACTCCTACATGCTGATCAACAGCTCCATATCTCTGCAATTAGTTAAACAGCAGGACAACTGATGGCTGTGCTTTCATGATGAAGTGAATTAGGCTGAAGACTAAATGTTACTAAGTTTGCATTGTTTAATACATTCATGTTTTGTTTTGGGTTTTTTTTAACCTCTATGTGGGAAACCGGAGGGTACTTCTGTGTAGTAGGAATTTTAATATATATAAAAGCAGTCAGAAAAGTCTTCATAGCATTTTAAACCCTAGAAAACAACGTTATAAGCCCTCAAGACAGAGCCGAGTCTCAGACGTGGTCACTTTGCATGCTCCCTGGCCACTGTGTGTAACAATGAGTTGAAAAGGAAGGTTTGAAACGTTAGCACAACCTCCTTTGGCTCATTGTTTGCACATTCTGATCTACTGTGCAAAGCGCCATTGTGAAGTCAGCTTGTAGATTTAAAAAGAGTGCTTTGCTGAAAAAGACTGAGGTACCAGGCTCGCTATACAAGCTTTAATACGGTCTCGGGGAGCTCAGTAGGTGCTTGTGAGGCCTTTTTTCCTATCACTCCAAAAGTTTCAGGCATGTACCATCTAGTGGCAGGACAGCAGCAGACACTTCCCCAGTGTTATTAGAACACTTTGCCATGCCTTTGAAACATCAAATCAAGTGAATTTATGAGATTGAAAGATATTGTGATTTTTGAAAATGTCAATTTTGTGGCTGCCACTCTGCTAACTTTATTCTGCCTAACTAATGAGTTTGTTGGCACTGGATGAATGTGGATTTTCGAATCTGCAGTTCAGGATTTAAAGTCAAGTCCAGATGCGCAAGCTGGTATTATCAAAGTATTGTCAAGTCTAGACTCTTAAAGTCTAATTTATTTGCTTGCTGAACAATATTACTGCTGTTTGTTTTCATCTGTGGTTGTTAAGAAAAGGAACTCTGTGTTCACCGTTTACATTAAATAATATCTGATGCTCTATGGCTGTAATGTTTTGAAAAACATGCTGTCGTTAGAATGGTATTTGACAGCACTGTCATCAGAAGGGTCACAGCACTGAAAGCTAATTAATATCAGGGGATTATTTTAATGCTGGCCTCATTTCTCATTTGTATTCTGCTGGATTTCATATATTTCCTATTTAAACATTGCTTTACTTTCACTATATATAGATCATTGCACATTCAGCAAGTCCCCAACATGCTCAAAATTAAGAACTGTTTAAAGTTAAGCTTCGTAGAAAGTAGAAAATGAAACTTTTTATAACTGAAAGAAGTTTAAAATTTGCCAGAAAATAATAGTAAAATTCCCATTGTTTAGTTTTGCACGCGTATATGTTGCTAATCATGCAGCAGCGGAATAAATGTGTTGCAGGAAATGATGACGAGTCCAATAAACTATTATGTCATTAGATTAGAGGCAAATATCAAAAGAAATAACAGGACTAATGCAGTGCTGAACTTTAATTTGTAGTTGTTGTGGGTACAAAAACAAAAGTAATTGCAGATATTGCTGTGTCAAAGCATTTGAATTTGATTGGTATCATTTGGGCAAGATTTATATGGTCAGGTATTTGACAATAGGACGTCCTGCTCCATGACCAAACTCTTAAACTGTCTCATGTCTTTTTCATATTTGGTAACAGACTCAATGAATGCTGAAGGACTACACTGATAATCTCTGCTTTCTGCTGTATGACTTTAAAAAGCTACAATCACCACAGGAAGATGAATGTTGAACAACATGCAAAGATGCTTAAACCAATACAACACTATTCTGTCAATGCTTTTTTTTTTTTCCTCACACTAGTTGGCAGTTGAAGCAGAGTCCTGCAGAATATAAAGGATAGAGAGGATTTTGTGTTGTGTCGTAATGGTTCTTAACAGGATGGGTGTTTGATCACAGATTTACCATTAATATCACCATGAACAGTTGTGAAGGTTTTGTGTCCTACACTCCTGAGAGAATGATTCTTCAAGAACAAAAGTCCTTCAGCTTTATAAGCAAAGTATAAAGATTACTATTAACAATATATAAATGGAATGTTTTATTCAAGTTTTTTTTTTAATTGTGTCATAATCTTATGTCGTCTTATATTGTTAATGTCATACTTTTACATAATAAACTTGATTAATTTAAAGCTATACACTCGGATTAATTGCCTGTCATACTCATGCTCACGTGCTCCTGATTTGCTTGAAGGAGTTCAGCAAGTGTGAGGTTGGGCAGAATTTGGGGTGGATTTTGATTTTTATTATAGATTATGGAGTATATGTATATTAAGTCATATGTGATGCAGATGCAGTGTCGAAATCATCTGTCAGTTGCTTCCTTTAGGGGTTGCTCCGTCTCACCCTACCCCTCGTTTCCTCCTCTTTCACACGAACCCTCTGCATGGTCTTCATTATTACCTCCTTGAACCTTCTATGTGGCCTTCCTTTTTTCCTCCTGTCTGGCAGCTATGGATTCAGCATCCTTTGTCCAATATATTCCACAATCTCTCCACTGTACATGTCCGGACCATCTCAGACTTGCTTCTCGAACTTTGTCAACTTCATGCTCGATCTGAGCCGTCCCTCTGATATATTAATTTCTTCTCCTGTGCATCCCGGTTGCTATCAACAAAAATCTTAAAATCTCTAACTCTGCCACCTCCTCTCTTGTTGTCAGTGCCACCATCTCCAAACCATACATCATAGCAGGTCCGACTACCATCTTCTAAAACCTTCCCTTTCACTCTTGCTGCTATCCTTCTGTCAGAAATAAAACCTGCCACTTATTTCCATCCATCCCGTACTGCCTACGCTCTTTTTCACCTCCCTTGTTCACTGTACAAAAAGGTTGACCCCAGGTACCTTCACTAACTCTACATCTACTAAGCAAATCAGCAGCAAAAAATACACACTGTAATTACATAATTAAACATTTAAAGTCTTCCGAGTTCAGTTGAGCTTCATTCAGAATCCCTCCCCGGGACAGACATGCACAAAAATGTAAATGAGAGCAATTATTTCAATAGGGGAACACCAAACTTTTAGTATTGTTGTAATGCAAGTATTATAGCAACGTACAGGTGTGCTGAGTAGGCAGCGAGGGACGAGGGAACAAAATGCTTGCAAGGTACGAGTAATGCTGTTTAAAAAAAAAAAAAAAAAAAAAAAAAAAACACCTTTGAAAAGAGATGTATTTAAAAGAACAGCGCTGTTTCTTCCAGTCCACTGGGTGGCAGCATAGTATTTTCTTGCTGGTGCAACGTCGGCTCGGAGAAGAAGCGCATTGTGTTTTGTACGCTGAATTTTGACTTTCAGGCAGAGCTCTTTTTAAAGTCTTAAACAAATTTTGTATTTTTGATATTGGACTGGCAGTCATGATTGTTGTTTCACCGATTTTTACACTTTTAAACGTTATTTGGGGATATTTATTGTCTTGGTTGAGTTCCTCTTGTGGTTCTGTACAACTGGAATGGCTGAAGTGCTGCCTGAAAAACTAAATTCGGAGAATAAAGTGCCCCTCTCTGCCTTGCAGCCAGCCTTCAAATTTTCCCCGCCTTCACCCTAAATGCTTTGCTGCTTTTCCGTTTCACTTGGCGTGAATATGGCGGCAAAGGAGACTGAAAACAGTTACCAAGTGCGTATTGAATCTGTCGTGAACGGCTGGCTAGTGGATTATTACTTCTTTTTGGCGGTAGAGTTCTTTAAAAATGAACAATACGAGGATTTCTGTGCCATCATAGATATACTCGACTGTAAGTATAACCCGCTCCCAGTGTTTTTGACTAGTTTAGCTAGCTCGTAACCAGCTATAGTACTGCCAGAACTGCTTAACGTCGTACCAAACTTAATACAAGTTAGCGGACTTATATATTAGTGCTCCTTTATGAGTTGTCTTCTATCCTGGTTCCGATAATACATGCTCTTAAACTTTGCAGGCGTCAGCTGACAGAAAATAAAGAATAAACGGGGGAAATTTCATGAATCGTGTGTTATTGTGAGAGTAAGCGGACTCATCGTCTTGTTATGTCGAGCGAGGCTGCTCTTATTTATTTGTTTTGGTCTTTTATATACACAAAGAACAATTTCAGTTCTGTTTACATTCATATACGTTCACGTAGTGGTTTTTCAACATACTAACACGTGTTTTTAAAGAAAAAAATCCAGGTGATTTTAATGACATATTTATAGTTTTCTTACCATACAAAAGACATCTTTTTCCTCAAAAGAACCTCCATACGCCTGATTTTTGGCGTTTTTAATTATTTATTTATTTATTCATTTATTTAACTTGTTTCTAGGGCATAGCCTTCTCTCCAGGTGACATGATAATGGAGTATCAACAGGACTGTCATAATGCCAAGTGTTTATACTGTCAAAGGGGAAATTTTTAGCATTACAGATGCGTCACAGGTATAGCTGTACTTCTAATGACAAACATGATTCTGACATTACCTGAAAATGTTATTTGTAGCCAGTCAGTAAAATTGTGTGAAAATCGGTCATGTATTCCTTCAATTTGAGACACCTCAGTAGATGTTAAAAAGTGGGCATTATTATAGCTATTATTGCCAGTTACTTAGGATATTTTGTATTATCAATTTCTGTGTGTTTGGGGGAAATAAGAAGCCTCTTTATTGTTTTATTGCAGGTATTATGGCTCGTCCTTTGGAGTCCACGGATGACATCGCAATGAAATTTCGAGTGTTGCAGTTTATCTCCCGGATAAATGAGGGTGAAAACCTTGGTGAGATCAACATTAATCAACATGATCGGCACATCTGAGTATCACTGTGGTTCTTTAAGCGACATCAGTGTACAGCTTTGTGCATCAAAATAAATAATTTGCAAAAATGTAATAACTTACCTGTCAAACGATTAAAAAAGGGTATGTAACTAATCTGCAATTCATTGTACCACAGTTATGCCACAGTTAGACACATTTAGAGGCCAATATAAATAATAAGAGCTTGTGATTAGAGTCTGACTACACATTCACTGGCCACTTAATTACCAGTAGTTACACCTTGCCTATACTGGGAATGATCCCCTTTTGCTTTCAGAGCTGCCTCACTTATTTGTGTCACATATTTTCCTTCCTTGGTCCATATTGACATGATATCCATTGATGTCTATTTAAATACCAGTACACATTTTTATTCAATATTCTGATATCATAAAAGTATCACATCACAATGTCACAGTTGTAGCAACGCCATGCCTTGATGTTCCCTAGTGTGGACAACAAGGAGAAAAGCCGAGGCATGTCTCAGAGCAGGAACCACCTGTCAGCTTCCAGTAATGATTTAGTGAAGCAGCTCCCTTTTTAGATGCTAACTTCCAACAAAGCAAAAGTAGTTTGTAAAACACCAAGGTGAAATGTCAAACCTATTTCACTACTTGAGGAAAAAACTCACCATGGAGTACAACCAGGCTACAAAGGAGGCAATACTAGTAGCTAGTGTGACCCAAATTCCATTCGATCAATTGAGTAATAATTTCCATTATTACTCAATTGATCGATAGAATACTTGATTATCAAGAATACTTGATAACAAAACTAAGTTTGATTTCTGTCATAATCAATAGCCTGATTCACAGCTTTCTCTAAATTCATATTTGAGGTTGACATCTCATCATACTTTAATATTGTGAATAAACACAACAGTGAATATTGGTTTGTCTTTGCCTACAGGTGTTTCATTTGAGATGGATGTGCCATCAACTCCTCTGGAATCCGCCTTAATGTTACTGGAAAAAATAAGCCAGGAGTTCAGTATCCCGCAGCAGGAGTATGAAAAGGTGTCCACTTCTCTTAAAGACATGGTAAGCATTTCTCTTGAGCTGAATTCCTTTATTGTACTTCCATTCAAAGACAACTTCTCCCTAAATGAAGTGGGTTGTTTTTGTTTTTACATTATAAATATCTGCACTTGTTCAGCTTTTACATTCTTACATACTTCTACAAAGGCAATCAAAACAGTGGTTTCTAATTATATTCTATTTAACGAATAATATATTTCTGTCTTCAGATCGTGGGGATTTTCATCAAAAACCGTAAGTTTGAGAAAGCAGAAGAGGTGCTGATGAAACACTTTCCTCCCAAAAATATTGGAAAGGTGAGGTTACTCACTAAAACATCTTTTTTCACTACACAATAATAACATTTAGATTAAAGTCAGTCTGTAACTTTATCCCTGCTTATAAGTTATTTTGTAAAGTCTTGTTTAAAAATTGATAAGCATTGTCATATCAATGTTGATATGCTGTGTAATACAAAACAACCAGGATGGGAAGCTTGTTGACATGTTGAACATAACAAATGAGACGGCTCGTAATCAAATTTCAGAAGATGGTGATGATGTGGTGCTAATCGTTTTATAGCTTTTAAGTGTAGACAAAGAAACAACGGTTAATTTCATTTCAGATCTACTAGGCTTTGCAAGCCTAGGCCATAAATATACTGGATAATGGACAGTCTGCTTTCCCATCTTGCATCTCCTCATCAGCCACAGTCATCAGTGTGCTGATATGATGATAGCGCTGGTGCAGGAAGACATTATGTGGAAAAGACAAATTAAAACAATTGGTTTAGCTTGCATGCCTTATAAGTGTCCCCTTTATTATCTTGATTGTGGTTGACTGATCACTGAGTGATCTTTGGATGGTGGAGCCTCATTCCACTGTAGAATCCTCCCCTACTTTTTCTGCATTTGTTTTTTTAGTTCCAGCTCCCTCTAGTGGCCAACCTCCCCCTTTACAACAAAACCATCAAATAACTACATTGGCTAGTTTTCATTTTCTGTCACATGTTAAACAATGTTGGGTCTGATTTTATTACATCTCTAAAACTATTTAAAAATTAAAATGGTGCATGCTAAGATATTCAAACACATTATGGTTTCTAATGCCATGTTTCTCACATTTCTATAGAGAGCAATATTCATGGGTCTCATCAGGAAAAAGAATAAGATTCATGACGTCATTGAGCAAATCAACTTTCAGCAGTTCAAGGAGGAGATGATTGGGTTTTGCCTGAGGATCTGCCACTTCAGCCTTCCTCTTCTTCATAAGGTATACATGCTCTATATTAAATGTGTTTGTTTGTTTTCATTAATTATAGAAACTAATCAATAGAACAACTTAAAGCAATGTGAAGTCCTTTTAAACATTTGGGGTCAAGATTGGCCCATCTTTGCATTTAGACATTTCAGCACTTGTTGGGAAAATGGGATGCACACTGCCCAGTGCATCTGCAAAGAAATTGCTATTACATAAGGTTAGGAGGTTAACATAAAGTCCAGGATTAAACTGTACACTCCAAACCAAGTCTCCAGGGTTTTGGAGATTTTTTGGTGTTTTTAAAGCCTGCACATCTTGTGAAATTATCAGGATTTCTATATGCTTCTTAATTATGTCTGTTCTTCGTGTACATCCCTGCTGTACTTTTCCTGCTTAAGGATTTCATAGATCCAGCTCTTTCAGCTCAGATATAATATATCCTGACACCTTGATTTGTAGTATCTTCCAATACTAGTATTAATCAATAAGTTATGCTCTTCTTTGTGAGGAAGAGACCAGGATGTTTAAGGCTGCAAATATCAGATTGCTTTCTTGAGCAGTCCTAATAGCTCAGTGTGTTTAGTAAATGTATGAAAGGTTCAACTTGCTGTATATTATGAATTTAAGTGAATTGTCTTTTGACTATAATTGAGATTAAAATGAAGAACAGACCATGTTTCAAATGTAATCAATTCAGAAATCCTGATTGTGGAAGTTTCTTTGTTGTGAATTTGTGTGTCTGTGTGTTTGGTTTATGTATCCCAGGCTGCAAAACATCTCATTGATAAAACCCTTGTGGATCAAGAGAGCACAGCAACTGAAAGTGATGAACAAGCTGAACCTCGGCCATGCTCTAGTTCACAAATAGCCACTGTCCAGTTTGTACCATGGTAATCGCTTCCCTTCTCTTAGTTGATTAGTAATGTTAGTAATGTCTAATGTTAATGTAATGTCCATAGTAATGCCTATTAAGATCAGTGGCAAAACAACAGTCGGTTTGAAAATGTGTGAAGAAAAATAATCCTCCCTTTTCTTTGAATTGGAAGTGATTATTAACTTTATTAATACTCACCAGTAGCAGCTACATTAATTGTATGTTGCACTCATGTGATCACACTATCCATGAATGCAAAAACATTTATGTATTAGATGAATTGTGCATACCTTTTTGTGGTCAGGATGTTTGTCTGTTTTTCAGTTTTCTATTGTTAATAGTTGTTGATAGTATTTTATTGTCATTTTATTGTCTTCCAGTACACATTCACTTATCCATAAGACCAGGCTAGAAGCGGCCTACAAATCCCTGGCTACAGGTTTAAATAAAAGAACATTTGCTCAGTTGGAGGAAGAAGTAGACAGAGAGGAGCTGGAAAGAGAAAATCTTTGCGAACAGCTTTCCATGACATCAGAGAGGTGCAACAGTCTGGACTTGGAGGAACGGTTATTTCAGAGAGACTCAGGAGGCCCCATGGAAGCTTCACCAGCAGACCAACCACCACGAGTAAATGCTGTTCCACAAAGTCAGGCAGATTTACGCTTAAAAAATCCCATTGTACTGTGTAAACGAGAGAATTACACTGTGTCTCGGCTGGTGGTGGAACCAGATAGTCAGGCAAGTTCACGCTGCACAACCGCTTTACAGGAACTGGAACCTGAGGTCAGAAGGAAAAAGGCACCACAGAGACTATCTGCATCTAATGAAAAAGACCGTCAGTGTCGGGGAGCAGACAAAAAAGGTGCCACGCCCACCCGAAAGAGCCGCATTCAGGCAAACAGAACTCACACCAGGTAAGTTAAAGTAGCAAATAGCAAGATGTTCTTGCTATTTGTTTCGCCTCGTCCATGCCCCACAACTTAGGTCTGCCCCTCAGTTTGAGAACCACTGTGTTATGAGAAAGTTACTGTTTAGTAGATATACAACATTAAAAACTGTTTGTTTCAGCTGGTTGAATTGACTCCTCTGACTCTGCATCTAGCAGGGAAATTTATGCTGCAGCACTGCAGTTTGATGGTTTACTAAGCAATAAGTCCACATGTGCATTTCTCACCTGTTACTGGTTACTAGAGTGTCAATTTTCAATGTTTTTAGTAACTTATTTTTATAATTACTTTGATGTGAAAACTAATAACAACCATCAGTCCATTTTTCTCCTACTTATCTGGGTCTGGGTTATGAGGACAGTAGCCTGAGCAAAGATATCCGGATTTCCCTATCCCCAGCCACCTGTTTTAGGTCTTTTGGGGGTATATGAGTTTTCTCCATGTCAGCCAAATTGCTCCAGCATGTCCTGGTCTCCTTCCAATTAGACATAGCAGAAAACACCCAACTATGGAGAAATCCTAGTAGGATACTTAAAAAAAAAAAAAAAAACTCACCCAACTGTCTTCTTTAGGTTCACAACATGATTGATATTTGACCAGTTTTATTTATTTATCCAGTAATCAGGATGGTATGGATGTCAGCCGTACCACAGCCTCTTCAGTGGAGAGCTCACCAAGTCAGTCACCTTCTCAGCCTGTCCGACAAACAACCTCCACTCCTCACAAGGACTCTGGTCAAAACAAAAGTGCTCGTCTTTTAAAATGGTTAGTAAACACCAGTAACTGAGAAACTAAAATTGAAATACACCCAGTGGAATACACCTGGGTGAATATTCCACCCAGCATGATTGAGTAATAGTTCTAATCATTTTTAATTTTTATCTTTTGTAGTTGTGCTTAATCATTTTGCCAAACAAAAACACACTCTGGCTCTTATTCACAGGAACCAACTGTACCATGATGCAAAGGAGAGCAAGGGTGACAAAGAGTCGTATGTTACTCCTAACAAGAGCAGTATGTAATACTTCATTAAATATAAAATTTTTATAAATATTCAATAAGTTGAGTTCAGCCAGTTTGAAACATCTGGTTTTAATGTTTTTTTCTGTTTGTTTGTTTTTTTTCCCTTTCCACAAAGGCTCAGACATGAGCACCATTTCAAATTCAGGCCAAAGGAAAAGGGTAAGTATAGCAAAACATGCTACAACGCTAACTCGTCACTGTACTTTCCTGTGGATGTTATTTGAATCCTTATTCACATAAATTACACTAAGTCAAACTCTTTGTTCAATACAGGCATCTCAATTTACAGTTTAGCATATATATTTTGTTCCTCTTTTGCATAAGACTTACTCATTTCCAACCATCATACAAATTTAGGTTCCTGTGTGAATAATGCACTACACATGAGGACATCTCAGTTTAGTCAGTTACATTAGTAGAGCTTTTTGAAACAATTTTTGGACTCTCCACAGTAGAAAAAGCTAACGAATCTTTCGATTGTGTTGCAGAAATGGACAGAGAGTGAGACGCAGAAGTTAAAAGACGGGGTCAAAAAATTTGGAGAGGGCAACTGGTGTAAGATCAAGGAATACTACGGCTTCAAAGATCGAACAAATGTCAACCTGAAGGACAGGTGGAGAACAATGAAAAAGTCAAATATCATCTGACTCACCAAAGCATATGTTATTTTATCCCATCTCCATTTATTTATTTTTGTTTCTTAAGCAAGTTATTGATAATTTAAAAAAAAAAGTTTATAGATTTAGTAAATGTTCAGTGTTCATGGTTCAAATATTGTTTCATTTTGAGGAAGGGATAAAAGAAATAGTGCAGTGCAGTAATAGTGAATATTGAATATGAATATATACATTACTGTTGGTAACTCTGGGTAAATATAGATGTCCCTTAGTGTTCTTTATTCTTCACTTACAGTGTTAATAGCTTCCATTGTTTTTTTCTCTTCAGTAAATATAGTGAGATTCCAGAAGTGACACTGCAAAATAAACACATTTCCTTTTCTGCACTTCTCCAATAACTGTCTCGCTTTCATATTCTGTGAAACTGTTCTTTGCTGTCATTTTCATTTATGCGTGTAGTTCAATTCAACCCGTGTAGACTGAAATATCAGTGAGCTGCCTTAAATTGAAGCTTTAATTCATCTGGAGAGTAGTGAAATGTATCAGATGGAAAAAATTATACATACCAAAAAGAACTGCATTAATAATGCCTTTACAACATAGACATGTTACTCTCTGCTACTGTACTATTATTTTTTTATCCAAATGCATTTCTTTCTAAACAATACCAATTATTTTTAAGCTTTAATTTTTATTTTTTGGCCCATAAATTGCATTATTGTCAGTCAAGCTCCCCAGAAAAATAAATGAGGCGTTATTAAAATGTCACAACAGTTTTAATAGCTCAAAACTGTACAGTGCTACAGCAACAAGATGGTTTGCTTAGTCGAGGTTTCTGTAGCAGCTTGGTGTTTGTGGGGTAGGGTTGCTAGCCCTACGCCCAGCCTGGCTTTCTCATCTGGGATTGAAACCTGGATTATCAGGGGTTGATAAATCAGAGTTAGTTAGATCTAGATCAGGTATTTCTAAAAAAAAAAATTGTTTAAGTCAAAAAAAAGAAAGAAAATGCAAAAACAAAATCATTGTTAAAATTGAATGTTTAAAGCGTAATGTGCCCTCCAGTCCAGTGTGTGGCAGCACGAGGTTTTGCGAATATCTGCCAGTGAGTTCAAAGAGTAAGATATGGTTCTTTTCTTTTCTTTTTTACTCTAAATTGAGACCAATAGTTGTTTCAAAGAGTGTCTTCTGGGGTAGTTGACCTGGTTATTACTTCTGTCAGACAGAGATAAAGAGCGTTGTAAGGCAAGAAATGAAGAAAAGATGGCAAAAACAGTGGGAGGAGGAAAGGAAGGGACGGTGGTTGCATAAAATTCAAAGGAGAGTAGGCGAAATGAGAAGCATTGGACAGGAAGGAGTAGGAGAGAGGAGGTGGTCATATCGAGAATAAGATTTAAACATACTGGTTTAAACACTACACTATTCATGATAGGGAAACATAATACAGGGAAATGTGACTACTGTGGAGAAGAGGAAACGATAGAACATGTTATATTACACTGTCAGAAGTATCAGGTGGAGAGAAGTCAGCTGACCCCAAACCTCAGTAATATGAAAATGAAACAAGATCTTATTGATTTACTGCAAAAGGACTCGTGAAAGTTATCAGCCCTTATTCCGGTTTTTAAAAGAGGGTAAATTGTTTGGGAGGATTTGTGGGAGGGGGGGGTGACGTTCCGTCCACATTCCATACCAGTTGGTGGCGGTAATGCACCATTCAGCTGTTTGCCGACCGCCAATAAAAATTTAGAAGTACAAGAAGAAGTCTTCCGTTGGATGTTTGTCCAATATGAACGTTTTGTCTGTTTTTGTATGTGGTGTGTGTTTTGTTTTGTCTTTTTATACGCTTTTGCTGAATTCTGCCTCTAAAGAATTGGAATGAAGCGCCACCTGACAAGCTAAACTCGGAGATTAATAACCCATCAATTTCTATGAATATGGCGGCAAAAGAAAACGTAAACAGTCGCCAATTTGACACTGAATCCGTCGTGAACCGCTGGGTAGTGGATTATTATTTGTTTTTGGCGCTAGAGTTATTTAAAAAGGAACAATATGAGGATTTCTGTGCCATTACAGATGTACTCGACAGTAAGTAACAATCAGTTTACGGTGTTTTGACTAGTCTACGTACCTTTGGGATTACCAGAACTATTTTTTGCAAGCTTGTTATCCTTGAAAAGTGAAGAAGTGCCCTATATATGTCCAAGTGTCACGTTTCGTGTGCTGGACTAATTGTGATGTAGGTTCGTGGGTGCATTTCCCACTGGTTTATGTCATTTTTGTGACATTTTTATCAATCTTGTTTTTATTGTAGATACTTATACTATTTTAAGACTGCCTACTACTTGTTTCATCAAAAAACTATATCTAATAACACAGTGTATTCATTTTTTATTGTGATAAATATGCATTTTTTAGCCTTTCGATTGTTTTCTTACAGGTGTCTTGGTTCGTCCTTATGGGCCCATTGATTTCATGCCACAAAAGATTCAAGTGTGGCGGTTTCTCTGCCGGATAAATGAAGGTGACAAACTTGGTGAGATCAACACTGACCATTCATTATCACACATCTGTCAGTCTGATTCATGGTAGTGCTTCTTTTGCATTGTGACTAAATACTAAAATGAACCTGTTTTTTTGTTGTTGTTGTTGTTGTTTTTTTCTCCCAGCTGCAGACACGTCTTCTCAGTCGGTATGTCCTCTGGAATCAGCCCTAATGTTGCTGGAAAGTATGAGCCAGGAGTTCAGTATCCCACAACAGGATTACAAGAACGTATGCACTTCAATTAAAGAAATGGTAAGCATTTCCCTTATTGTTTAGGGTTTTTTTAATCACATATTCAATTTATGCACATGATTCGTTTTTGCATTCCCTTTCACAAAAATATACAGACTAGCTCTTTTGTTTAATCAGAGACTGTAAATGAAATTATTACACTGCAAACTTGATGGTGTAAATGCATGGGCAGTGTGTGTACACATCTCTTTTTTTTTTTTTTTGTGGCAAAGGATGAATACGTGAGCTTACTAAGCCTGAGCTAAATTAATGTTTTTACAGCTATTAATCAGGTTTCCCAAAATGTTGATTCTGTTCATCTGGATGTAGCATTTTCAGTAGGAGAAACATTTCATCACTCATCCAAGTAACTCACAGCCCATTGTTCATTCAGTGGGCTGGTTTCAGTTATTGTGCAAATGTACTGTTTATAAAGTTGGGGAAACCTGCAGTAGCTGAAACTGTAGAAGTCACTTGGATGAGTGACGAAACATTTCTCCCATTGAAATTACTACGTCCAGGTGAACAGAATCAACCTTTTGGAATTTACTTACCTGTATGATTGAGCATGCATCAAGACATTAATCAGGTTTGTTTCAACTAGCTATTTATTTCTGCCTTTAGATTATAATGCTTTCTATTAAGAATGGAAAATTTGAGAAAGCAGGAAAGGTACTGAACAAGCACTTTACCAAGAGGATGGATGGCAGGGTGAGTTCACTAATTAAAACATATTTTTCTTTAAGCAATATTCTTTGATTCAAGTCATTGTTTTATCTTGGTAACTAAATTCACATTGATTGCCATTTTGACATTATTTACAGTGTTAAAATGAATTAATAGTTATAAAAATGTTGTGTAAAAGCAATAAGAGTAGGGGTACTTGGTTAAATCATGCTTGCGGAAGATGGGGGGGAAAGTATGGTGCTGCATTTCTGTCATACACAAATGAAACCATACTTTTGACAGCTTTTTAGTTTTAACTGTAAACACCAACAGATTATTATACTAAATTATTGATGGTGATTCATGAAGTTTTTTAGGTGTCCATGTAGTGTCTTAGATTACTGAAATATTTGTGTTCTGTGTAGAGAATGCTGTTCATGGGTCTCATCAGCAAGAAGAATAAAAAGCATGAAGTAATTGAGCAAATCAACTTTGCACAGTTCAAGATGGAGATGCTGGCTTTTTGTGAAAGGCTCTGCCCATCAAGCGTTCCCTTTCTCCAAAAGGTATGAATGCTATATTTAAGATAAAGGCTTTGTAGTTTGTTTGGTTGTTTTGGTTGTTTGTTTCTACTTTGTGAGCAGTAGGAAATGCTTGCCTGTGACTTTTGTTTATTCTGTTGAAAAACAATTAATAAAACATTGTGGATTTGTCTGTAACATAAAAGGCTTTACACTTACACTATATAAAAGTGTATATTTTTGTGTAATTCTACCAGGCTGCAAAACAGCTTATTCAGGAAAAGAATAAGGAACAAGACAGCAGTGCAGCTAGAGCTGATGAGCAAGCCCAACCGGTCCCCTCTTCAAGTCCACAAGTAAACATGGTCCAGTCTGTACCATGGTAAGATGTCTCTCCCTCTCAGGTGATCTGATCAAAGCTAATTAAAATAACAAATTTGCAAAATTTTACGGATGTCATTGCATCCTTCATCAGATTAGGTTTTATTAGATCCTAATAAGTACTGTTACGCTTATCTGTGCTGAATATTTGCACATTGTGCTGTCTTATAGTCTTAAGCTGCCCACAGCCCTCACACAAATGCCCAGAGAAAAATCACTCCTCATCTGGACTGGGAATTGCAAACATCCATCACAGATGACTGTTTTAAACTTATTACAAATGAGAAATGTGGTCTTAGTTTCTTCATTACTCAGAGCAGAACCAGTGAAAGCTATTTCAATTCTGAAATTCAGTACTAATTCCATTAATATATTGCACACTCTGTATCTATTTGTCAATGCTGGGCAGCATAATAGCAGTTGAGAATGGTTGCAGCTTGGAAATCCAACACAGATTTTCACTTTTTGTTATTTATTGTTGTTTTTTTATGATATTTTCAGGAGTATTGGATTCAGCAAACCATAAAAGGTTTAGAAGCAGTTAGGTCCCCTTAACTTTAAAAATACACAAAATAAATCAATATAATCCTAAATTGTTTTCAATAATAATTTGCTCTCTGGTGGCCACTTGAGTACAGTGAATGCAACAAAGAACCAGTTTGAAATGATGTGAGCCTTGTAACATAGCATGTTATACTGCTGGAGGCGGCTGTCAGAGTGTACATTTGGGCCATAAAGAGATGGACATGATCAGCAACAGTACTCAGGAACCCTGTGGCATTTAAACAATGTACAGCTGGTACTACGGGGCACTAAGTGTGCCAGCAAAAAATAGTCCCCCACACCATTACACTATCATCACATAGTGTAATGTGTTATGCGTTCAGACATGCTCTTCTCCATACATTGGTTGTACTGAGTGGTTACTGTTACCCCCTGTTGGCTCAAAGCAATCTGCCCATTTTCCTCTGAACTTTAGCAGGTTGTCTTGACCATGTCTACATGCCTAAATGCACTGTGCTATCATGTGACTGGCTGACTAGATGTTATCGCTAACAAGCTGGTGAACAGGTGTACCGATTAAATTGGCCAGTGAGTGTGAGTACGTTAAATATGTGGCGAGACATCCCTTTTCAGCCCCTTTTCCTTGTCTGCATCTTAATTTCCAGCAAGCATTTAACTATCCAGAGGACCAGGCTACAAGCAGCCTACAAAGCCTTGGCTACAGGATTAAATGAGAGAACGTTTTCTCAGCTGGAGGAAGAAGTGGAGACAGAGGACCAGGAAAGCGACCATATGTGTCTGCAACTCTCACCTGATCCTAAAACGGACACCGGTTTGGACTTGGAGCAGGAAGTGTTATTTCAGAGAGACTCAGGCAGCCCCATGGAAGCTTCACCGGCAGACCAACCACCACAAGCAGATGCTGTTCCTCAAACTCAGGAAAGTTCGCTCTCAAAGACGTCGTCTGTGCCATGGAACAGACAGCTTTACACTCTGTCACGGCTGGTGATGGAACCAGATAGTCAGGCAAGTTCACAGTGCTCAAAGGTTTCAGAGGAACTAGAGACTGAGGCCAGATTAGAAGAGGCACCACAGACACTGGCTCTATCAGATAAAAGAGACTCACAGTGCCCAGTTACTGACCAAGAAGTGTCCATACCAGCACCAAAACGCCACAGAAGGACCAACAGAATTAACAGCAGGTACTTATATTTGTTTTCTTTTTTCTTTTTCAGGAAAATGGTTAGTAGGCACTATTTTCTTACAAGGTTGTAAGGTTTGGCATTTCATTTTAAGCAGGTTACTTTTAGCATTGTTTAATCAGTGTATGGCATTAAAACTTTTTTTTTGGTTTACAGAGTTTCAACTAGTTTTACTGAGTTGTCAGCAGAGAGTGAGGACTCTCCTCATTCTGTGGCCAGCACGGCAGTTAGTGTGAAACGTCATAACCAGTCCAGTAGTTCACTGAGCAGGTAAAATATTAGAACTCTTAACAATAACCAGAAAGCCTTCACCGTCGCTAGAGCAAAGGATGCATTCATGTATTGTCAGTTTGTAATTATTTATTGTGTCTCCTTTAAGCTAGCTAAATATTAATGCTAATAAAAGTTACTCAGGTCAACTTACACTTAACAATAAACTAGTTAAAGCAGCTATTATACTCGGTTGCGCATGGTGACTCAGACAACTGTCCACACAATGAATGAATAGTCATTCCTGTTTTAGTTCTTTGAAGTCTGACTGAAGGGTGTGTGCGTAGTTGATGTTCTGTAATGTATTGTTTTCACAGACATGTCCAGACAGTCACAAATAATTGGCAGGCATATGGATGTCAGCACAGAGCCTCATGAAATTTATGTAACTCAGAACCGACAGCGTGTAGTAAAACACATGAGACATGAAGCTCAGAACTCTAAACTATCCTCAATCTCTTATGTTTCCCCCTCCTCTCTAATTTGGGGGTTCAGTGCAAGTGAACAGGACTCCCTTTCAAAGAGAATTCAAATTACGCTTTTGTGTATTTGATGATGTCATTTAGTTAATAGTAATTGGTTTTTTATTAAAATTACTCTTTGTTCTATTACTTTGGTGCTTAAAAACACAGATATTAAACACTACAGATAAACAGTATAGTATGTTTCAGATCTCCAGTCAAAGCAAATGTTACATTTTGAAGATAATAGTCCAACAGTCTAACTCTTATCTAACAGAAACATCAACAAGTCAAAACAGTCGTCATCAGACAGTGAAGGAGAACCACAGAAGCTCTCAGAGCCTTCAGTGAAGGTCTCTCCCAGTCTGCTCCCTCTTCACCCTGTTCCTCAGACAAGCTCCACTCCTCACAAGGATTCTGCTCAACTCAGCAACAACTCCTATTCAAAGAAGTGAGTAGAGATAACACCAGTAGCTTTGGCTATGAATAGATAGACGTCATATGTTCAAGTATTCATCTTGAGTCTAATATAAGTGATTTACTTTGATTTTTTTTATTGGCCACAAAGATAACAGCAGTGAAATTACAGATGGGGAACACTGTAACTTAAATACTTTATCAAGCATGGCAAGTCCATATGTACAACTTCACTTTATACAGGCTTGACATGTCTTATAGCTAAAGATCTACCATTCTGTACTTTGAAGAACATTAACAATAAGTTATTTTTCTGATGTTTGCTGTGGGCTGTGCTGCACATTAACTGAAAAAATTGAAAAACGGTTATAGATTTTTAGATTTCAAAATGAACTACTCTTATTTTCACCCATGATGTATATGACACCAAAGCAACTGTGTTAATATGCATTGTAGCTTAAGAGGCTGGATGGAATCATTTCAAGCTATGGAGCAGAAAAGTGTGAATTAATGGAGAGAAAGAAAAAAAAAAAATACCAACAGAAGTAAACAAATCAATAAGGCAACTGGAGATACGACACCTGGTTCTGCAGAGGAGACAACTTAAAAAGCTTCAGAACAGGAGAGGGACAGAATATATGTGCTGCAGGATATATGATTAAGAGCTGTCTGACATCCTTGAGATGTGCAAAAGACTAAGATTAGCTCAGAAAAAGAAAAAACATGGAAGAACTAGCTTCATCAGAGACCCATTTAAGATTACTGAAGACAACAAAGAAATCCCTGGAAGAACACCTTGGAAAATGCACTCTGACCCTGCAAAGTCAAGGGTCAGAGTCCATCATCAGAGGAAAGGTCTCCAACCAAAGGTTCTCAATTGACAACAAACAAAATGCAATGATATCTGAGAAATCCATCAGAAGATGCTATGATGCAAATCTCAGACCGTGAACAGATCAAGCAACTCAAGCAGGATTCTTGTAGGGACCTCGAGAAATTTGATCACTCCATGCTCAAAGCTTTGGGCCTTCCAGTTTGGCTTGCTGCCTCATATACATTTTCTCAAAAGTGACTTATACATTTATTTATAAACTTAAAGTTTATTTGATGCCAATGATGCCACAGCTTTGTGGCATCATTGACTCGTCTTTCTACTCTTCCCAGATCTAATGATACTCATTGAAAGTCTGGCCAGCCTCTACAAAAAACTATATCTTTTGTTTTACTCTTATTGCATAAAAAAAAAAATTGTCGTTTTTTTTCTTCATCTTTCTACTATTGTATTGCTTCGTATTCTTAAATCTCTGTATCTACATCATGGTTTAAGGCCTGATTCTTTCTGCAATGATAGTGTATCCCCCACATATTTTGTTTGGGTTTTTTTTATAAAGAAGTTATTTATTGAAACATTTATATACAGTGCTTTTAAGCTCACGACATTATTGGTAGCCAATGAAAAAACACACACTGCTTACTTAAAACCACAGTGTACAAGTTTAAACCAGATAACAGCTTAAGGCATTAGTATTGATTTAGCATTTTGCAGTTAAAAGTTTCTCTCTACCAGTACACATTGTGCTGTTCCTTTTTATAAAACCTGGCTGTTTAACTTCAGAAATAAAGAGTAAAACATAATTTTAATCACCAGTCACTCAAAACAGGTTGTTCCTTTTACAGAATATCATTGATTGTTTTTTCTCATCTTGCAGAAAGTCTAAAAAGTCAATACGGTTATCATCAGACAGCGAGGAAGACCCGAAGGAGCCTGTGACCTGCAAGAAAACTCCAGTACAAAAGCCTCATACCCAACTGTCCAGTGATCCTGTGGACAATCAAGTGTAACTACAGAATCTTGTATTTTATATCGGTGCTCTAGATGACTAATTAATGATTTGATATTTGACCAGTTTTATTTACTTTTACAGGAATCGAGATGATACGGATAACATCCATATTACAGACTCTTCAATGGAGAGCTCGCCAAGTCAGTCCCCTTCTCACCCCATCCCACAAACGAGCTCTACTCCTCACAAGGACTCTGCTCAAAAGAACATCCATTCCCATTTAGAATGGTTAGTAAACACCAATAAGTCTGAGAAAGTAACAAGAGGACTGCAACATGTTAAAATGTAATATTTTGAATGCTTTATCCTTTTGATTGGTGCACATTTTGATTTGGTTTGAAGATGTGAAGTTCAGTCTATGATTTAGAGTGCCATGTCATCTGCTTGTGCAGGTGGCAATTGGTCTGCTGTGTTCTATTAAGCACAAAGTACACAAAACAGGCTCTTACCAGGACATTTTAGACCAGTCTGTGCTTCCATCTGGAGATGCTGGTTTCCTTTTCCAGCAAGACTTTTCAGCTTGTGGGTAGACGGGTGCTAACTGTTGTCAAAGCAACCTGAGCTTTGATAACATTTCAGCAGTTACTCAAGCTATTTGCCTCCATGCCACACCACACTGATGCAGCAACTCATAGCAAAGGAGTCATAACCAAGTGTTTGATTTCTAAATAAAAACCCAGTATGAAATTAATATACTGGATATTTCTGTTTTTAACAATCTGAAATGGTGGATTTCTGATTTTTATGAGCTATGGGTCATAGTCACTTTTTTATGGTTAGAAATATTTAACATTACTCTATAAATATAGAATAAAGTTGACTATTTTTGAATTGTAAATGTCTCATATTGGGTTTTTTTATATATGTACTAGTCATTAACTGAAGATATTTAAATATGTGATTATGTGCAAACACACATCAGTATTCCTCCCAGCATATCTGATTAATAGCCCTAATTATTTTTAATTTTTATCTTTTGTAGTTGTGCTTAATCATTTTGCCAAACAAAAACACACTCTGGCTCTTATTCACAGGAACCGACTGTACCATAATGCAAAGGAGACCAAGGAGGTATGGAGTGACGAAGAATCGTATTTTACCTCCAAAAAGAGAAGTAATAGTTCATTGAATATGTAACTTGAATTCATGGAGTTTGGATTATGGGGTTCAAATAATTTTGTGTATTTATTTATTTTTTCTTCTCACAAAGGCTCAGACATGAGCACCATTTCAAATTCAGGCCAAAGGAAAAGAGTAAGTATAGCAAAACATGCTGCAAAGCTAACTGATCACTTAACTTTCCTGTTGATATTTGTATTTAAATGCCTTTTTCATATAAATGTGTGAAATAGTCCATAGAGAGGACTTCTTGTTCTATATCACACAGTAATTTGCTGCTTTGCCTTTTGTTCCTATCATACAAATTTAAGTCCCTGTATCAAAACCATTGCATGTTCAGTCACTTGCACTGGTATTACAACTTGATCTAAAATGCTGTCATTTTTAGACTTCCCACAATGGCAAATGGCTAACTGACATGTTTTTATTGCGTTGCAGAAATGGACAGAGAGTGAGACGCAGAAGTTAAAAGATGGGGTCAAAAAATTTGGAGAGGGCAACTGGAGTAAGATAAAGGCATATTACAACTTCAAAGATCGAACAAATGTCAACCTGAAGGACAGGTGGAGAACAATGAAAAAATCAAATATCGTCTGACTCACCAAAGCCTATGTCATTTTATCCCCATCTCCATTTATTTGTTTTGGTTTCCTTAACAAGTTACTGGTCATTTTAAAACCCACTTTACAATTTAGTAAATATTAAATGTTTGTGGTTCAAAGATTGTTTCTTTTGTTGATAACAGAAATTGCAGTAATAGTGACTATTGTAGCATCTCTGCAGCCCTAAATAACAAACACACTCGTTGAATTGATACAGAGATGGGAATAGCTTTAAAAGTATGTTCTCTCAGTCTTATGATCTCAGAAAAGCAGAACAGACCTTTAATTAAAGATATGAAAGCTGCCAAATATCCATATAGCTAAGATCGACAGGTACCTTTTTCCTCCCACACAAAATATTTGTAAAAATTTTAATTTAAATGATACAGAGATGTGGATTTATTTCAAGATTCAAGTTACAAAAAACATACACACAAAAACAAAACCCTTCTCATTTAATACAACAGGGAGGGGACAAACCAGGAAATTCTGCAAATGGCAGAAGTGAGTCAATAGACATGTTTTTTGTTTTAGTTCTGAACTGTAGGGAAGTGTTCCAGGTATAACAGCTGCTCTTGAAGTAGGAACGTTGATCAGATCATGTCACTATAAAATATTTAGCAGCTAAAAGCTGAACATTTGACTTTGAGTGAGTGTTACTGTTAAAAATAAACAGTTTGACAGTCCACTTGTTTCTGCATCTTTATGTTAATGTTTCCTCATTTCTTATGAACTCGCCCACATCAGCCTGGTGGAACACAACAATAGACATGGGGTCCACTCGCCGACACTCCTGCGTAGACTTGGCCGCCACACCAAAACCCTGCAGATTAAGACAAACAGCCAGCCTATAAGTGCCTTTTGTCATATAACCTTGAGTTAATCAGGTATTAACCTCTTTTTAGTACATGAGTGGATCTATCCAATACCCTATTGTGAATACACGGCACTGAGGAAAACAAAACATCTGCATAATATGTGCTTTGTTTTCCAGCATGAGTGTTACCAGCAGGAATATGTATCTTTGTTGTACTGTGAATACTGTCCATAACAGTGTGACAAGAAGAGCAACCTTTAAAGGACTTACCAGAGGCACATCTGCCATGGAGTAAACCACAACTCCCTGATACTGCATAGTGTTCTCAGTAATTCTGCCAAGACCAGATTTTAGCACGTGGTTCCCATACAGGAAAGACTGCTCTGTTCCAGGTTTCACCCACACCTTAAACTGAATACATGATAGTTTCAAGTTATTCATACATGAATGAATGAGTCCAATATGACAGCACAGATGAAAAGCTTGAACAATTGAGAGAAAGCATGGAATTTCTAAGCACACATACAGCTACTTCTCACTTGTTCTCATAATATTTATCAATGACTTAATACAGGTTCTCGCAATTTTAGGGTCTTCAAAAAGCAAAAAAAAAAAATACATTCAGTTAAAGTATCCATGTAGCTAAGATGTGAAATGGGCAGATGTATCCACAGATACGCATCTTCTCACATATGAACTTCCATTTGTTGAAAAAAGATTATTTTTATAGTGCATGTTAAGCCTGATGAAATGAGATGGAAAAAATTAAATAACAGCCTGTTTATAAACCAACTTTTGTACAGCACCATTTTTCATGCAATAAACCTGTAATAGCACACAAATACACATGAGCCGGCAAATTATGCCCAGTGTTTCCCAGCTATGAACAATGATTTTATTTCTGATTGAATATTCTGATTCTCCACTTGTATAGCAAACAGCTGTTTATACAGGTGAAAAACAATTTCTACCCGTCATGTGTCACTGATCCTAAAAGCTGGTTATACTCACTCCACAACTTTACAATTTTCCTGTAATCTTTTCAAAAACCCTTCTGGAAGATGATCTAGTGGCATAATTCAGAATGAGCCTCTACTATAGAGGACTTTAATAATACCCGTATTGTTTCGTTTCCTCCATCTTATTTAAGCTCCGCTTGGTATATTGGTGGGAGGGAATGACTTGGCTGTGTGTTGCTTATAGTCACCTTTGCATATGGAGCAAGGAAATCCAGGGCTGTGATGTGCAGGCGGAACTTCTTGGTCTTTGTAAACTTCCCAAAACACGTACCCACTGACATGAGTTTGTCCCGGGAAAAGTTGGTGGCCAGCTTTAGAATTTTCTCACTGTGGACAGAAAACCAAACGTCTTAATCCTTTCATGTACTGACAGGTACCCAAAATGCGTGTTAATTAACCAAAATTACCTCATGTAGTAGACTCTGTCATGGTGCAGCCTGAAACAGTAAACGCCGTCTGGTCGGTCCACTAGAAGTTTTATGTTTTCACCAATGCTGTTACAAGAGAAAACACATGGATCACACACACACTCATAGCGTGAGCTAACGGGCTTACTGAACGTGTTGGTATAATTTGAACCTTTACAGGCTAACACGGCGCAGAAACTGTTCACTCACTATTTAGATAACTTCTCAAACATCGTTTTGGTCTCTTCTTCTGTTAGCGGCCTCATATTTACTACTATAAATCCTTAATATTAGCAACGGACAAACGTAACTTCTGTGAGAAAAAAACGTGGGTCTACGCGGAAGCAGTAATGCTTTAAAACGGAAGTTGTATGACGTAACAGTGATCACAGTTCCTGGTTTTTTGCCTCCTTTAGGGTTCAGTCGGACGGACGTGTTTTTTTTCCTCCGGTAAACCGGTCGCCATCTGGTAAGTTTTCTCATACAAAATAATTACAATTCACAAAGAAAGCTTGAAAGAATAGTTGGTTCTAATTGCGAAAACCAGCAGTTGTTTAAGCTTTTGTTTTAATTTAACAACTGAAGTCACAGCTTCCGAAAATGGGCTGAGTTAGCTCCGAGAGCTAGCTGTCAGTGGAAAAAAACACAGACCCGCGGCTATCATCGAGCCCGTGAACGTTAGCTGGAGAGCTAGCTGTATTAGCATGTGATAGAGCTAACACTCCGATTTACTAAAGCAGTTCATTTCTAATCAACGCCGACGCCCCGGCACAGCAGCAGTACATGTGTTGAACTGCACTCAGCTGCGAGCTGTGTTCAGACTGGTCATGTAAAGCGTCTTTGCCGCAGCGGGGCGAAGTTACATAACGCTCATTTGTTTGTAAATACCGATTAGGTTCCAGTAATCCAAGATCACTGGCAGAGTTGGTGATCCTTAAAGGATGTCAGATGTGGTTAAAATCATCATTAAACACGTCTGCGCTCATTTTACGTCTTGATAATAGGATTCAGTTGAGTGTCAGCGGTGTATAGCGTCAGCTGCAGAGTCAGTGTTACAGACTGGGAAATGCACTCTGTCAGCGAGCACTTCGCTTTTGGCAGATCATTTGATCCTCCTGTCACCTCTTGTTTGGCAGCCAGAAGGCCTTCTACTGTGTTTTTCTGAGGCATCGACCAAAAAAAAAAAGGCACTCACGATTGACATTTCGAAATATGTGGTAACACTGTTTGATTATATCCACCAGTTTTTTGGGGTTTATTTTGTTTGTTTTTTAATCGTTTTGTTCGACTTGTTTACTCTTTTCAGTGTATTTTTTTTTAATTGTTTTTATGTTTGGTATTAATTATTTTGAGTATTAGTTTAGTCTTTTGTGGCTGATATTTGGACAGGAGTTGCAATACAAACACAACACTCTGTAAAGGGAGTTGGCTCACATTGAGAGAGTCATCCAAAACACAACGCCTCCCCACCCTAGTTGTGTTGACACACTTGACTAAATTCGGCAAAGACTGATGATGACGATTTTAAGATTATTTTAGGTAATTTAAACTTAAATATACGCCCAATTTTAATTGACTATAATAACTTTGTGGATCATATATGTTTAACTGCATTTTCTTTAATCCTTGTAAACAAATTAGTAGATTAGTGATAATCCCACAAGTTTTTTACAGCATTTATCCCTTTTAAAATTACTTGTATTCTTTTCCTAGGATTTGTCAGTATAGCAACATTCACCATACTGATATCTTGAAATACAAAATGTCATCCAACACCAAATTGATGGCCACAGTGTGCTTCCAAAATCAAATTTATTTCCTTCATTATAGAATTGAGTATATTTTGAACAAGTACAGTACAATGAAGGCAGTTTTATTTATTTTTTTTATTTTTTTTCCCAAATGGTGCTCCACATTTTCTGTGCTGCTGTCCTATTAGTGAAATAAGCCTCTAGACGGCTTCAAGTCCACAGAGATGTTAATTAAAATGGAAAACTTATCAAGGTGTCGGAGCTAATAACAGCCTTGTGAAAACTGAAACACTGGCTGTTTGTTAGATTCAGGTAGTAAGTTATTTACCACCGGAGATTAACCACAAAAGAGAAAGTGACAGTGAGCCCCCTGGGCAGCTTGTTGAAATAGAGGCCACACTCTGGCCCCATTTCTTTTTCTTAAGACTTGTTACAAGAGAAGTTAACATTTGAATATGGTGAACGTATTTGGTTAGCTTTCTGTTTTTAACCTTCTGACGTAAATGTTTCACTATGCCTCATATGTAGTATGTGTGTCTGACAGTCGTTTACTCGTATGATTAAAAATAACCTTGGCAAGCTTCCAAGAAAGGAATTTTTAAATATTGTTTTCAATCAAAAGTCGCTTCTCGTAAAAGTAAAGCCAGGGAACTATTAGCTATGGGGAACATGAGCAGCCGAAACCTGCTGATACACATCAAAATATATCAGCAATTGATTGAGATTTGTTTTTTATTTTCCTTTAATTTGTTAACGTGTCAGCAGGTGTGTGGTGCTCTGAAGTGGGACAAGACATTTCGTGCCAACGGTTTACCCCCAAGAAGCCACTGGCCTGTGTCTGTCATCAGTTTCCGGCGTGTGTTTGTGGCTCTGGTAACACGGAACAGGAAGACGGGCGTAGAGACGTCTGAACAGAGAGAGGAAACTGCTGCGGCTTCTTCGTTGCCCTCAGAATGACTGAGTTCTGGGTTTGTTTCAGTTGCTGCATTGCAGAGCAGCCACAGCCTGTGAGTATGAAATTTGCAAGAAGAAGTGATTTATTTAATTTAAGCTGCCTTGTTTTTTAAAAGTTTTTAATTTGAATATAGATTAACAAAGTAGCATTCATCCAGTTAAACACATGCTGGCAAAAAACACTTTAAATATATTTGCCAAAGGTCATCTGTTGGCAGACAGACAGTCTGACAGTCTGGTTATAATAGGGAACTGTTTGACGTCACAATAATAACCCCTGTCCTGCCGCGGCAATACTAAGTTGTTGAGTCCTTTGGAATGATCATGAGTAATGTATCGATTACTCGTCATATGTGGTTTACTGCTCAGCTAATTCAGAGTTAATGACAAAAACATGCGGACTATAGACCTTTGTACATTTCCTGTCTGAATTAAACTCCCCAAGTAATTGTTCTCATGTAAGGTTTTAAAATTTAAATTAACTTCTGAGTTTAGAATCTACTTTAGAAACAAAAACTTCAATCAGAAGTTTCTTGTAGCTGCTCATAAGACGGGCACAGTGATTGGGAGGGAATTTGGATCATTCCTCACTGGAAAAACTATTTGTTATTATATCTGCTATATCTGGGATATCTTGACTTAACATTGAAGCTATCTAGGTCACGCCACAGTATCTAAATTGGTTTTAGACCCAGACTACAAAACCTAGTTTGTTTGTTTTTTCATTTAAAAAAAACAAACCAAGAAAAAACCCTCTTGTTTATTTACTTGTGTGCTGTCACACGATCTGTCATGACTTTTTGGTCAAGGACTGCTGCCCAGATATCATTCTGTAACGTTTTGTAATGCAGTTATGAATTTATTGCTGCCTTTGTGAATGTGAATTGTCGTGCACCTGAGCTATAAAAGCAGCTCAAGATAAGCGGGATTTATAGCCTCGCAAATATGTCCCTCTGCATACAATTTTCAGTCAGAGAGGGGAAACCAGTTTTCACCCACGCGAGAAGCACTGCTGTGCAGTCCTCCAAGATCCTGACTGCGTCTCGCTGGAATCATATGACGTATGCGACTGCCAAATGTTGATTGGTTGATAAGTGGGCCAGAAAAGAGCAGGGAGCAGTAGCAGAGTTCAATGGGAATAGGAGAACCGCGCAAAAACTTCAAAGATCAAAAAATAATGTATGAAAAGCACAGAAAGTGACTGCAGTGACAGTTTTCATTGTTTTTAATACTCGGTTTCACTTCAGCTTTTGTGTTTTATAACCTCGTTCTCCTTCGTGTTTGGCTCATAGACCAAAAACAACATGAGCCACAGTTGTCCAGACTGTTTGTAGCACAGACAGTCAGGCCCTGGAGCGAAGTGGACAGCTAACACGCTCACTCTGCTCGACCATAAATCCCACTGTACTTTCTGCACCATGTTTTTATGGATGGTGTTTTATGTCGGCTTGCCAGTACTCTTTTGTTTCCCTCTAAACATAGCACTCCACATTTTGGCAGGTTTGTTTTCTTTTTTGTTTGTCCACATTTGTCTTGTTTGCCCACAGAATAGTTTGAGAATCTTTACAGTGAAGTATTCACATAGGTTTAGTTTTTCCAGCCTGGACTGAGTGTGATTAATCAGTGTCCATTATAGAAATTCAAAACGTTTCCCTGTAAGTTTCCCCACGTAAGTTTAGTAACACTGGATTGACAAAACAGATTCAGTAAAACTTTATTACTTTGGTAGTGAGCTATTTGCTAACAGATAAGATAACTCAAGTTATTGGTTTTTATCAGTGCAGATCCACTATATTTCAAACAAAGGTTTAGAAAGTAAACTGATAAGTGTTTAGGTTCTGGCTCACACATGCTCTTCTCAGTTCTCAGTGATAGTAGTATTTGCTTTAATGTGTGAAGTATGGCAAGTCTACTTGTGATATTAATATTTAAATGAACATTTATGATACTTTTCAGAAACGGCGGCGAAGGATCGATCGCTCCATGATTGGGGAGCCGACAAACTTTGTTCATACCACACATGTAGGCTCAGGGGACATGGGCCTGGGTTTGGCATCAGTAAGTTGTTTTTGTTTGTTTGTTTTCACTGAATTTTCAAACGTGTTTTCAGCCAGCTAACATTTATATATTTCTATAGGTTGACCTAGTTCAGGCCCAAATGAAATCTAAAGGAGGATACGCACACACAAGTTCTGAAGGTTCGCAGTTGTAACCAGGTGAGAGATGTCCTGATATCCCTTAGTGAAACTGACATTAACCACAGATTTTTCACTACCCCAAAGCCACACAAGCATAGCTTCATCTTGTTTTCATGCAGCCAGAGCAGACTTATGAAATGTCATGTTTGTTTTTGAGTGAATTTGTTTTTCCCTAGCAAAAGCAGTATTTGTCTTGTTCCTCTGTCTTCCACACCATCCATCCAATAGTTTTAAATAATAGATTACAAATATCAATATCATATAGGATATGTGAAATTCTAGACTTGGGGCTTTAGCTATAAGTCAGTGATGGAAACAGTCACGAGAACTTTGACACTATCTTGTAAACCTCAAAAGTTCCCGTGTTGACTCCACCCATGCACTGTCAAAAACAAATGATGGCAAATCAACCCTGCATACAACAGCAGGCTTGCCTTATGTGGCTTTGAGAGGAAATGGGAGAAATGCAATGAAGCACATATTTACACTGTACTGTGCATGGTATTGTTTTGCTGATTACCTCTCAAACTGTCTTTGTGAGCATGACTCAGCTGTCAGTGTAATGACAGTGTAATCGTGCCATGGTCAATTTATTAAAAAAAAAAAAAAAAAAAAATCTTTATTATATAAAAATTACATATAATTTTTTTTCTCTTCACTTTACTGAATTATACTTTTTTTTTTTAATTTATTTTTTTAAACTAGCCTTACTTTAGCAAAATTATAGCTCTCTACTTTCCTAAGACACCAAGTAACTGTTACATCTTGCTGCTTTATTGGGGGGGGTAAGCACTCCCACACAGTGTTGCCATAGGCGCTAAGACAGATCCAACACACAGATATTAAATATTTTTTGGTAAACACAGATGACTGTAAATTTGACCAAACGAACTAAGATTTTAAATTTAGGACTGACAAATGCACGCAGACACAAAAGTACACCTCCAATCAGAAATCAGCTCGAATCCTAACATTTGTTCCACCTTTTCCTCCCACAGCTCTTCAGTCTTGTGGAAACTACTGTTGTTCATATAAGGAAGAATTTTCAAAAAGCAGTTCTGTCCATAAAGGACACAGGACCAAAAAATGAAACTACTGCTTTACCTTGACGTTGTATATATTTTTATTTTTCCATTCCCTTTTTTGTTTTTAATGAAAGCACTGCTATCCATTTGCTGCCATACTGTTGCACTGTAAAGAGAAACTGTTTAGGAGTAGGGAAGAGGGTTTAGAAAGCTCATAATCTCAGTCAGACGTATGCTTGTGTGTATGCATGAGGAAAATATATTTCATAGATTCTTGCTGTTGAAGCCAATTTGGATGCCTGTATTTATTATCTTGATTTGACAGCGGACCTCATGGTGGCTGGGCCACGCTGGAAATTTGGAACATTGTTTCCTATCTTATCCTCAGAGGTTTATCAACGGACAGGTAGTGGTAGCAAGGCAAAAAACAAAAAAAAAAGCAACACGTTCATAGTTTTATTCTGAGAAATACTCATTATACTGAGTTGCTTTCAGGGTTGAAGATTGCTGTTTTTGTAATAAACTTGAAATGAGTAGAGTACACTGGACCATACATTGTACACTCACACTTGCTTAGGAGTTCAGCATTGATTTCAACTGTTTTTTGTTTGTTTGTTTTTTTTGATACTCATTTAGATTGAACCATATAGGATTTTAATAAACTATGAACTTCCTAATCTGCCTTCCTGAAGTCACGTTATTTGTTTTGCTAGTGCGATTTGGAAGCTTAAAGCTGAAGTAGGCACAAATCTGGAAAAGGCAACGTTTTAAATGATCACCTTTCTCCTCTTTGCTGTTTTGTCAATAACCTCTTTATGCTAGATGCGTGAACAAATAGGCTTGACCAAAGTTTGCCACGTGACTGCTTCTTATGTAGCTTCACTTAACGATACCTTCGCTTGTTGGTGGATTTTTTTATTTTTTTTTATTTTTATTTTTTTTTCTGTCATCAATCCAGCATCTGAAAGCACATTTGTAGGTCAGCCAATTGAAAAGACTTGATTGTCTCCAACAGTGGGCTACATTTTTCAATTGATAGGAGAGCTTGGAGGCGGTGCAGAAGGCTAGTTTCTTGCAGAGCACATTAAAGTAAAATATGCTGAATAGTTACTGTGGAGCCTTTGCCTACGTATGCCAAAAATGGTGTCTCCCCCAGCTTTAATGCTTTATTTGAGCTTTTATTTATTTTTGCAATCTCATGTTTTTAAATGCTGTTTGGGTTTTTTTTTTTTTTTGTATTTTCAAGGTTTGTGTACCAACAGTAGACTTTAGATCTTAGCTTGGAAGTATTCAGAATGTCGCAAACACTGCAGCAAAAGTCGGTTTTGTTACAGTCGGCAGTACTCTCATATCTAGTTCACCTACCTATCATCGTGGGGTGTTTTTGTTTTTGTTTTCCTCATTTTTTTTTCTTTTTTCTTTTTTTTTTTTTTAAAGATGAAGAGAAGTAATTTTGGTCTGTTTGACAGCCACACATGATGCTGTCCTTTTTCCTAAACTAACCTGCCATGACTGTTACAGCTGATAAATGCAGCTTAATGACTTCCAGCCACATGTGACCCACCTTTGTAGCAGTGTTTGAGCTTATGTTGCTTCTGTTTTAAATTATTCCTACATATAACCTTATTTTGTTAAAAAAAAAATTACTAAAAGTATTAACACACCACCTGACCATCTTGGACATTACTTTATTCACAGTTTGCCAGTGTTTTTAACCTTCAAGCACATAATTTTCCTATTATGTGGGGAAAAATAAATAAAAACAGATCTTATTGCCTGGTTATTCTAGTTGTCAGTTATGTCAGTGATCAGACTAGAATGTCTTTTTGATTTTTTTTTTTTCCCTTGGAATTGTTATGTGTTGTCCAAATTTCTGAATTAGGGTCCATCTTAAGAAAAAAAAAAAAAAAATCTAAGCAGAAAGATCAAAAGTGCTGAGCAAACCAGCAGGCCTGGACCTAATAAATGTCATTGTTTGTCCTCTTTGTACATCATATTGATTGACTATTTCAGCGACAAAATGTGTTGAATGTATTAAGTCGAGCATGTAGATTGGTGTTAAATGAGTGCTATTGTCAAAATTTCTATGGTACAAAGAAAATGACTCATTTGATGTTGGTACTTCAGATCATAGAATAAATTTAATTGATGTTGTCAAATTTCTTATATCATTCGCAGCCTTAAGACTTCTTGCAAGTAGTTTGCCCATAACCCTGGACAGATTTAAGATTCATCAGGTTGAAACATTGTAACAAACATCTGTGTTTCTGTAGTTATTCCTATGTGCAGATGGATCCACATACATGTACACATTTTTGTTTTGTTTTTTCAGCTCTGGGATAAATGCTGTAGAATGTGCAGTCATACTTGGATTGCAGTACATTATGTGACCAGCAGGCTGTGCCAGTGGACTGTTTGAATGTGACTTAACATTTTTGTGTTTGGATTCCTGTCACAGGGCTTATTTTATGATGACACTGTTATTACATGATGTATAAAAGTGATGGATCCACGCTTTCTCAGATTCATATATTTCTGTATAATATTACAGGAAAGGTGTAGTTGGCACCCCACCCCCCCGAATCTGCCTAATGTGTAGTTCTCACTTTAAAGGGAAAATCATCTTTCCTTTATTGCATTTTCAGAATAAGCCAATAAATGTTATATGTTGATGTTTCACCAAATGTGTATTCAATCTTTTCATTTTTAAGAGGAAAGCAGTGAAAGCATCAGTGTAACAAAGATGATACATTTTTAGTACAGTACAAAATTTTACTGTAAAATTCTACTTGATTTATATAAGGTAAGAGTGCTCACCCCAGAATGAAATGCTGCCCGTGGAGCATACTTGGATATACTTTTAGATTGTTAATACATTTGAGTGTTGAATACTGCAAAGATGAACCTTATTAAGATAAGTTAGGCAATTATGGCTTTGTTTAACATTGACAGACACACTCACACTGTGATGAATCAAGGGCATCTCAGGGTTCAATATGTTCCCCAAAGATATTTGACCGTTTAGACAAAATGAGCCAGAGATTGCTCTATTAAATGTTATAACTGTTAAACTACCCAAATTACCACCTGAACCACAAAACAACATAATTTTATAGATAAATATTTTAAAACAATTATCAACTTATATATGTGATGCAGTGGTTAGCACTGATACCTCACAGCTAAAGATTCTCAGTCTAAACCTGCTGGCTGGCTGAGGCCTGCCTGTAGGGAGTTTGCATGTTCTCTCTCTCCACCTGCATGCACTTTACACCAGCAGTCCCAAGGCATGCTTGTGGGGTTAAATGGTAATTGGTAACCTGAATGTGAGAGGGAATGATTCTATCTCCATGTGTAATCTGCCCAAAGCGTATGACACATTTGGCCCCACAATAGCTAGGATAGACTCCATCACTCTGTGATCCCGAACTGGAAAAAGGGAATTGACAAGATTAGAAATAAGTACATCAGAGGGAGACCTTGGTTTGGAGCTAAAGTTAGAAAGTCAAGGTTTATATTAGATACAACAGGCAAAGGAGCTAACAAGCATGTGCAAAAAGGAATCACAAAGAAGATCCATAGAAGGTCGACATGCAGAGGTTTGATGTGGCAGAAGAGGATGTTAGGGATAGTCTTTGAAGAAGGTAGGTGATCTGCTGTGGCAACCCATAAATAACTATACAGTGTCTCTAATAGTAATCCTTGATAGCAGATTCACTTTATCAATGTCTGGTATTTTTATTGTACTCTTGTGAAGTGTTATTTGCACTCTGCTTTTCCTGCTGTGATAGACCCAAATGTCTTCTGTTAAAAAGACATGTAAATTAAATTCGTTAAAAAACATATTTGAAGGTTATAGGTTTTAACCAGTTAGAGCAGTTAGATAACTCTGTTTTCAGAAATTTCAGTTTTTATGTTGAATTAATGCATTGTAGTTCCCGTTTTCTTACAAATGGCATATTGGCTTCGTAATTCCCACATGTAAAGCTGTGCTCAAGATGAAAGATTTAAAGCCTTAATCAAGATTTAAATCTACAGCTTTAAAAGCTGCGCTCAAGATTACAACTTCAAGATAAGATCAGAAGATTCAAGATGTATTCATCGGTTACATGGTTTCATATCTCCTAACACAATGAGGAATGAGGTGAAGTAGATGTTTAAAAAAATAAGAAATGTAACATCTGGCTTCTTTTTATTCATCACAGCAGGATTGACATTGGATGCTTGTAAATCATAATGAATTATCATACGTCTCACATATTTCAGGATGTAAAAAATGTGCAATAAATGTGAGAAAAAAACCCAATCAAAAAGTACAAACTTGGCAGCTTTTTAATCACACACTAAAATTCAGTATTTTTGCATTCATTTTTATATACACACAGGATGTCAAAAATCCTGACAAGTTCATGCTTTTGTCTAATTTGTGCATTTTGTAAAAGCAAGTTTATTTATATATATAATATAAACAAATAATATACACAAAAAACAACATGGGTATTATTCACTAAAACACACAAAACACACTGAATAATCTATAGCCTTAAAAAAGATACAAAAAACATACAAACAAACTTGTATTTCATGTTGGAATTTTTTTTTTTTCAAAAGGTAGTAAAGTTAATTCACAAATGTAGAAATCGCACAGATATTACAAATGGACAAGGATACAGAATACACCGCATTGTAGATTGGGTCAGCTTTCTGTGAATGAAGGTAAAGCGAGATTTGAACTCCACTCACAAACACAAACCTACAAATTGTTATTCTTTGTTCTGCACTTCATTTATTGGCTAAACATCCAGTCAAGCTCAAAGAAATGGGCAAACAGAACCTGATCCTGCACTGCAATGAAATGAGATCTGCGAGCTTGGTGTCATTTTTGTGAGTGTTAGGCACTAAATCTAAACACAAGTAATGATGACAGAGGTAAAGCTTGGCTTGGAACTGGATCTTCATCCCAGCATGCTCAGCAGAGAGGATGACAGAGCAATGTTCCCTGCCCTCTCGCATTTCTCCTATTTCCTGCAATTAGCTTATCAGAAAGACAATAAGAGGGAAACGGATGAAGGTTAGCAAGAAAGCTTCAAAGAAAATGAACCTTTGATCAGATGTCTGGTAAACACAAAGAGAAGGTAGATGGAGTTCTTGGGTGCACAGCTATGGCATCAGTGGTTGCTGATGTGTGGACCAGTCAGAAAGTTCCTTGATGTAGTTTGGACCAAATAGATCACTGCAGTTCTCTGTGTGCAGAGGATATGGGTTATCATCACCAGGACCTGAGAAGCACAAAACGGCACATAAACACACAGTCATGGCTACAATCATGGCTGTTATCACACCTTTAATGCATTTAATTTTATCACACTTTTACAGATTGTTACATGCACACAAAATATATTGAATCTGATCAGTCAGGCTTAACGCTCATCTACCTAATAAAGGTGTGTTTGTTTGATTGTTTTTCTCATAGTCTTTCCCTCAGTGTTACTCACCCCAAAATCCATATTTATACACAGATATATAGTACAACACACTTCCTGTTCATGTTTACATTTACTCTGTCCAAATACAATTAAAACATTTCAGTAGATAATTTAATTTAATCATTAGTTATTATCAATCTCTGCCTCTCTTCCACAGTGCGTTTCTCTGTTTTCTCTGTATTATTCTAGGGTCTTTACCTTACAATACAAAGCGCCTTAACTGTTGCTGTGATTTGGTGCTATATGAATAAAACTCAATTGAATTGGAAATGTTTACATTAAATCCGCATACAGTAAAATGCTTTACTGCAGTTTAGTACAGTGAAGTATAAGTGTCATGTTTTTATCATATTTGAGATTTCATTTAACTAATAATAATACTCCAGGCCTGCTAATAATACTTAGCAGAAATAAAATAAGCGTCATACAGTGCCAGTGGTTCCAGAGATTGTGTGTTCTCCATCCTCTCTGCTCCCCGGTCTGGTTCCAGAGCTCAGTGTTGTTTAAGTGGTCCATCAGCTGCAGGAAACAAAACACTGAAAGTCAATCAAACAGATATGCAGAGCAGCACATACGGAATCAAAACTGCAGCACAAAGAAAATCCCAGCAAACTGATCTCAATTAAGTCAAATATGATGTAGTTCAATTACGTAGCAGTTATTTTTCCTTTCCTAAGGAGAAACCGCACCATGTTTTTGTCAGAAAACCAAGACTCTTGGCTTGCTTTTCATTAGTTAGCATATTTAAGATACGGTACCTTAAAGACGGCCTCACTCTGTTCCTGGTCCACTGGTTTGGCGTCCCACATCCCTGCATACCAACAAGAACCATCATCAATCTTTTCAAAGTGTCTCTTACATCCAAAACACCAACAGAGCACTTTAAAGACAAAGTATCTCACCCTGTCTTTGAATGCTGGTAAATGTGCTCTCTGCAACAGCCTCCACCTTCTGTGGTATGTCTGTAATGGGCCTTGTTGTTGTGGGTTGCCAAATTTGTGTGTTGTGCATGTCATTAGATGTGCATTCACCTAAACTGGTCTGTCTTTCTCTGGGTCGGTCGAATAACCGCAGCCCTGAGAGGAGAGAGAGTAGAACTGAAACATGAGGCCAGTGTTTGCAGGTAAAGTTGGGAAATACACTTTACGTCTGTTTCTTACCTCTTCTGCGCTTCTGTGTTTGTGAGCTGGGCAGCATCCTGTAGACTCTGTAGGCATTACTGCCTCTCTTTTTGCTGTGCTCTCGCAGCTCACAGATGTCAGGCAGAGAATTCAAGGCACAGCGGAAATTTGCTTTCCATGTCTTTGGATCTGGCTTGTCTTTACCTGGATGGTACCGTCCTAAAGAAGCATACACAGAAAGGTTAGTGAAAACGTCAGAAAAAGGGTGCGTAGCTGGGGAAGTCTGCGGTGTGCATAGTTTTAACCACAGACTTTATTTAAAAGCTGGACACAGCAAAAAGCACATCTCCTAAACCTGCATTATTTCTAATGGCCAACAGGGGGCAACTCATCCGGTTACAAGTAGCCAAATCGAAAAGATGTCAATAAGAAACTGATCTTACTCATTTCACGAGTGACTTCAGTAAACATCCTTCTAACTAGGCTATGGATGGCCTCAGTTATAAGTTTCACAGCTTCTTTGTTCTTTGTTGTTTGTTGTTTTAAAAATCATGGTCCCAGTTAGAGTGACAACAAAACAGAACACACTTTAGGGCACAGCTTTCTTGTGATTTACTACAGATAATCATACTCATGGGTGTGCATAATTATAGGGGTTGAAAAATAGTCCAGAAAACAATGGAAGGCAGCTACAGCCAAACTCTTTATACTGTTGAATAGGGTTAAAGGTGTGGCTGCACCTATTACCATAATTAACAGTAATATCACAATTTGGAGTGTGTGAAGTCCTTAAAATATAGTCTGATGTGTCTTATTATTAAGAAAACTCAATTTATTAAATTTTGTAAATCAACAGGAAGTGCAAGGAAAATGAACTACAAGTCTGATGCAGAAATTGAAGTACATGTAGCAGTTTCTGTGTTCCTGACTGAACACAAAAGAACATGGAAATAACACACTGACTACAATAAAGAAAAAAGTTTATACCAATTTTGTATAAAACAGTGGATGTAAACTATAAGGCCCTGGAATAACCGATATAGGTTATTGCTCCATTATGCTCAAATATTTTTTTTATTGTGTGGAACTGTGGGGATCACCCTTTAAATGTAGCTTTGGATACCAATTATTAACAAGCCAAGTTATTATTGTCCCACCGATCCACTGTTTCTAAAATCTCACAGCATGGACTTTCACGATTTGGTTCTTGAAAAACTTGCGTATTAGGTTCAAAACAAAATCAAAGTCCATCTCAGACTGTATACAATTATTTTTTAGTTTATGATTTGAGAAGTATTTATATTTTCACTGTACAAAAAGCTAGAAATTAGATAATAAAAATTATTTTATTTATTATTTATCTTGTTGGGGTAAAAATGTGAACTAATCCTGACATAAATGTGAACTAATCCTGACATAAATGTGAACTAATCCTGCAATTCATTTTTGGTTTTCAAAAGAATGATCTACGAAGATATTTTTTAGTGTAATGAGTGAATTATTTTATATTTGTTGTTTTCTTTTCCTTTTCTAGGGTAGGTTAGCTATACTGAAACAAATGTAAGCCAAGCATATATAAGCATTGCTTCTGCCTGAACCTGTTCAGTCACTTGTCAGTACATAGATAGACTTTATGTGTACTGTCATAATCTCTATGTATGTGATTGCTGAATAAAGTACTTTTTGTATAGTAAAAATGGGGAAGAAAAACACAGCTGATGCCAGCAAAACAAGGTTTTTAAAGGGAAATTCTGATGTAGTTTGACCAGTGTACTTATGTCACTATGCCCTTTTTCGTTTCCTGTAATTAAAGTGAATAAAGGGAACAAGAAGTAATACAAAGCACATATCAATGTAAGCACTGCAAAATTCCTGAAGCCTTAAAGTAGTACCCAGCAAAGGATCACACGGTAATCTTCAGAGAGTAGTTAGTGGTTGACTGATTAGTTTGAAAATCATAGCCTTTGGTTTCAACTCTTTGTAATGACCAATTGCCTAACTGTCAATAAAAAACAACAAGTAATCAAATCAGAACTAGTCTATGCATAATGTTTGACTTGTTCCCTATTTCTGCTTTGCCAAATTGTGTTATTACTGTCTAAACACATTTTGGTACCATAACATGCCACTAAGGGTGTAAGTCCCCTATACTGAATTGGAATTTCAATGTATTTTATTTAAGATTACAATTTAATTATATTTACCTAGAAATACTTAAAGATAGTCATAAAAATAGGATTTTTACATCTTTATTTTTGCTGCATCTTTATTTAATATTCATTTTGTTGATGTGCATGGATGGTCTGTTTTTCAAATGCTTCTTTATTTTACCAATATAAATGTGAAAAGGACTGTTATCCCCTACAAGCATTTAAATCTCCTTTTTTGTAAAATAACTTTAAGTTGGGCAAGATAGGCAAGACACTCCCAAAAAGCTTAGTGTTCTTACAGCGTAAGATGGGGGAAATAAATTTTTTCCTCTCTAAATCACTAACAAATTACAAAATAATTAAGATACTTATGCAGTACTTAAATGTACTTGCAGTACAATTGTTTCTTTGTTCGTAAAACCTTGATCTGTTACCTCTTTATTCTAGTGTACCCATGTTTAAGTGTTTGAAATTGCATTTAATTACAAAAGAACTAAACCCTTAATCGCGGGCCATATCATAAAGTGTTACCAACATTCATCCATCACCTGCTGCCAGACCAGGCTTAATGGTGAATCGTTAACATCATTCATCATTAACCCTGCTTTCAGGTGACTTCATCCAGTCTATGGTCGTCTTTCTCAAATTTAGCTCAACAGTTTAACTTGGCTCTTGGCCAGCCTTCTGAAAAGAACTGTTAAAGTAATAAAATCACCGGAGCTTTAAGATCCACTATGGATCACTTACAGCAGACAAGGGCTAACAGGAATTAAAGGGGCACAGGCAGCGGCCACTGAAACCTCCCATTCATCAAGGTTTCCACAAGTCTCATGTCAAAGATCTTTTTTTATTTAAGATATTAACTCCATGTAGCTTTTTATGATTTGTGTTCAAATCAATTTAGTATTTATTTCACACTGTCTGTTTTTACATAGAAAGTTCATGAATATATTTTGTCTCTTTTTTAGAGCTTGTTTTTTTTTAAGCCTTAATGTTGTACTTTGACAGCAATTCGATCGCTTTGAGCATTCACAGCAAGTGAACTGGAGCTTTCCCATGATGCAGATACAGTCATAAATCACGACTTTCCCAAGACGGAAATATGTTTAACACATGCGCACATGCACTTATGCTTCTCTGTGCATTGACCAAAACAATAATATTGCGATAGAAGATTATGAAAAATATATGTTTTATATTTTGTGAATTATAAAAACTGTGTGATTTAACAAAAAGGAGTTGGGAAAATTACTCCGTGTTATGTATTAAATTACTAGAAGAAGGTTATCAGATTACTCATCTGAAGATGTCAGTTAAATGATCTGGGAGGATAACGTGTATTAGAACGCTTCAGTTTGGAACTAGAGAGTGACAGAAGGGACTTACATGAACTCAGTTGACACCCCTAAAGTCATTGCAGCAGCTTGTAGTGCCAACTATTTACCCTTACAGAGACCATGTCTATGTTTGATGGATGAGGCTTGTTTTATTTGAAGTTGCCGTGAAGCTCTCATCACTTAGCTGGAAAGTAAACAGGAATGTGGTAGATCTAGAAAGACTGAGCAACACAACCGTGGAGCTCTTCACTGGAAACACTTCTAGAACAGAAGAAACCGGTCTACATGCAAATCTCATCAGGGTCGTTGAAACAATGACTGCAATGCGAAATGTTCATATTCCGTTTGGCAAAACCCCCCAACAACAACAGGGAAAACATATTTGTATGTACCTTTAAGTAGCATTTAGAAACTTTGTATCTGTTCTCTAAAGTATGTAACTCTAAAAAAATAGATTCTGTGTTAAACAGTCCCATGACTTTGTTGTTTTTGTTTTTGCGAATAAAGTAATCAATCCCGATCTTTTTGTTAGATGTATATTTTTAGGGGAGCATATAAGCTCCCTAACAGATCCCTGACCAGACTTGTACCAGGGATGTTATGAAGACAGGGCTCACCTCTTAAACTATCAAGATACCAGGACACAATAGACCACTACCAAGATAGTCTTTCGTCATATATGTATTATCATTTTTATTATTATTTACTGTAAAAACATATAGATATCTTTATAGTTCAATGCTGATGTGAATGAAGCGCTGAGATTCTGCCCCAGGGATTGATTTTGGTAGTTATTTGTGGGATGGTTCTGTGGTTTCTATTTCTAGTTTTTGTTGCTCTGTATCGAAACACGAGCATGCAGTGAAACAATGTAGCACAAGAACTTTGTTCTGATCAGTAAGAGTGATCAGTGCAACAGATGGATAATAAAACAGTTTAAAATGAGCCGAGAAACAATGAGATGAAACAAATCACGTAGTGTCTGTGTTTGGCTCTCACCTGTATGCATGGCCCAGCTCCTGAAAAGGGTAGCATCTCGCTCAATACTCCAACCATGGCGAGCGGCATGTTTCCATGGGATCTGGAAGATTCGTGCTGACTGTTGAATGAAAAAGAAAATAAATTGTGATTTGCTGTATTATTCCCAGGATTATTTAAGAATAAATGCCTTATTATGTTTACCTACTGTGATTTTAACTATAGGAAACTTTTTAAACCCCAGTTGTATTTGTATATGTGTGTAGGTGTATGTTGATATGGTGGTAAGAAGAAGGTGATCTACCTGGTCCAGCCAGCTGACTCCTGGATACCTCCCAGATTGAATCTGTTCCTCCAGCCACGGCCTCAGCCTGAGCCGGCCTTGTTGTTGCATGCTCCAGTCTGTGCTTCAGGTGAGTGGAAAAGGTGGTCAGTACAAAAGCAGGAGTTTCAGCAATAACAGAAAATTTCTTAGGAGCTCAGATTAAATCAGAGGTTATGCTGGGACACCCTTCCTACCTGCCTGGTTCTTCCAATCAGAAGGCTCACAGTTAACACGATCCCGCTCCTCCTCCAATAGTCTACCACACAGGCTCTTCCTGTTACACAAAATGTTGTATACTGCGTGCTGTTTGCTTCGAGTGGAGTTGAATTGGAATGTAATGGTGCGGTTATAGGAGGGAGGAGAGTTGTAAAAGTGCTTGTGCAGGTTTTTAATCCTTTTCCAATAGCTGAATATAGACAGATTTGCTGGTTTACTAACCAGTTGTTTAAAGTTCATTTAAAATAACTTGTATAAACAATGGGTACATGTAAATATATATTATGTTTGCATTATACGTGAAATTTGTATGTGTCAACTGCTGCAGAAAGTCAATGTCAGTGTATTTTTATTTTGGTTTTATTAAGTCACAGCGCAGTTGTTAGATAGCATCTGTCTGTTCATGTTAAGACCACAAGGTGGAAGCACAAGTAATGGTGTAGTAATGGTGACGTTCCTTTACATGTTGCTACATGTCAACTTTTTACTGTACATGAAAACACTTTTAAGTTCAGTTAGGCATGAACATTTCTTTTAAACGTATGTGCCCACCATTAATACTGAGCACAGTGACACACGTATACATGCATACAGAAGCAACAGGACACACACACACACACATATATATATATAAACTATGTAGTATAGAATATAGTGACTTTGACTCAACATAAATGCTTGATGTCTTTATTTTAAGTAGCACATAAACACTAGTTTACATTAATCCACTGTGATGTTTAAGTGCACATATCTACTACATGGGGATCCAAAGTACAAATAATATGTATCGTACTTACAGAATATCATTTTCAATTGTATTTTGCATTATGGCCAATTCAATTATATGTAAGTTACAATCTCAAAAATGCATCACCAAATTTCTTTGGTGTACCAAAGTACACAGTGGACAAAGCTTGTTGTGGATCATTAAAACCTGTTTTAATGATCTCTTTGAAAGAAACACAACTCAGAAGTATTCACATTTATTTAAACTATTTTATACACAGGAAAAGTGTAATATTAACATTCACATCACTTATATACAGAATACAGTTGTTTGTTTCAGTTGCATATATTAAAAAGTAACTATCTTTTTTATTTTGACAACTGCAACATGCTGAAGGCGATGACGTGTGCTTCTGTGGAAACGGATCAACAGTTCCAAAGAAGAGCAATGAGGAAGTAATTTCATAACTCTGAACAGCGGCCCTGAACGGCAGATAAGTGTTGTGGCTTGTTTCAGTCAGAGTGCACTCATTTCCAATGTAATTCCTACTTAAAAGGTTTAGACTTCATGGGCAAATTGTCTATCTGTTCTATTCTTTTAAACGGAGATTTAAATGAAACCTCTAATATGGGTCAAGAGGATTACTAAGTTGACATTTTAGACAGATTTGATACAGTTTAGTCATCTCAGCCTTTATGTATTTAAGGAATGTGTTTTCAAAAAGAAATGCAGAATGACATTTAAAAACAAATGGCAACAAAAACCAAATCAAACAAAAAGAAGAAAGAAAACTCATTTTGTTCAATATCAGATCTGGAATGTAGATAAATGATGTGATAGGAGCTGTTTTGCCTATCCATTTATAGAAAACAAACACTGAAAATATTAAGGCTACAGGCGCATGCTGGTTGATATCTGATATCAGTCATTTTATGTGGAAATTTTATGGATGCTTTACATTAAAACCAACTGTGTAATCAGAAACTGAGGAAGGAAAGTATTTACAGTTGAAATGTTCTCAGAATGAATACCTGTGGATGCTCTATATTGAAAAATGTATACATTTATATGTAAAAGCAGGACTTATAGTGTAAAGATCCCATGAAATGCAAAAAGCAGCCACTAATTGGCTCTTGAGTTACAATTTACATTTTAAAACCCTTTCCAAGTTCAAAAATGAAACCTAGGTCACAGTCACAGTGCTACACAGCTTGATAGCCAGCATCTGTAATTATTGGCACAGAGTGGTCAACAGACATTAAGGCAGAAAAAGGTATTTGGAGCTGCCCGTCCTGGACATTGTGGATGAAACCTGGAAAGACTTCACTTAAGATGCTTTGAGGAGTCTTTTTGAATAATCCCTCCTTGCACAAAAGTTTTTCGTACTCACCATTTCCTTGCTCTACAAGCAAAATGTCAGGCTGCTTCTCCAGACTTGGAAGTGCCTGGTAGTCATCATCCACTGCAAGAAAGCTGTTTGACCCTTTAGGCACACAGCCATAACAGGGATTTTCATCACATATTGTCACCTCTTCACCTAGCTTTGGTTTACCACTGATGACCTCATTAGAGCTCTCAAACTCTGCCTCAGCTCTGGATGAAAATTCACAAGAATCAGATGCGTTAGTCCCACTAGAGACAGAGGACAAGCTGGTGTCTTCTTCATACGAAAATGTCCCAGAATCTGCTTTGTAGGATTGATATGACATGTCTGTTTGCCTTAGAAATGAACCAGAATCTTGCTGTGCAGGAACTTGACAAGATGGTAGCAGCTGATGAGGACACATTTCCATGTCGCTCTTACTGGGATGGTAATCAGGGACACAAAGCATTTCAGCCTTCTCCTGTGCCTCCAAGTTGCCCGTCATGGCCTGATGTTCAGAGACGGGAATAAGGAGGGAATAGGTTTTATTTTCAAATACAGATGATCCTGAACTGGTGTCATTAGCTTGGACACTACACGGATTGTAGGGAGCTGAGCACAAATCGCTTTTTTGCATGTTCATTAATTGTGTAAGGGGACTGGTGGTCACTGGTGATATGGGGCTAATATTCAGGAAAAGTTTAGAAAGCACATCATGAACAGCTTTAGTGATAAGAGGTTCTTCGTTAATAGTCTCAGGGGGTTCGGCATTCGCATAACTGAGATCGGAGGAGCCCGTGCTGATCCCACTGCTTTGCTGAAGGCTTCCACTGCTTGTGTCTGTCAGTGACATCTTCGACCTGAATAGAGAAACAATTAATGAAACTGCCAGATATAAATCCTCAAGAAAATATCTTGTAATGCTGATGCATCGATGTAGCCAATACTGACCCCAGTTTACTGTCATCTGGTATAAGGGGCTCAACGCAGATACTGGAGGTGATGGATGTCTCAGGTTTTAAGACCTAAACAAAAGGGACGAACAATCTTAAACATTTCAGTTAAAGGAGGAAAATCTTTCGGAACCAACTTTGGTATGTTTCTGAAAGTGCCTTTTAAGAATCCCTCTTGTTTGTGACGGGCATTTGAATCCAGGAACGTCACAGACAACAAAAACAAACAGTCACTTTAGGAAGGTCATAAATTCAAGCTCAGCTGTAATCCCGGCAGATCATGTGATGTCAGCACTATCCAATATAAGGTGCAAGGCACCGTTAGTAAATGTTATACTGAGCGAACTAATTAAGTTGGTTTAGCCCGTGTACCGTTGGTGCAAACCTCCTCCCATGTATTCATGTTTGATCTGTGCTCATGAAACATGAAAGGGTGTGGAAGTCAGTGAAGAAAGCCGTACTAAGAATATAAATGACTGCAGATGGAAATAACACTGTTCTTCTGAGTATAGCAGTCCCAACCACACTGCTATTTATGGACAGAACATAAATCCAATGAATTGCTACTAATGAAAAAGTAATGAAAACAAAAATCATAAAAATTTCTCACAGTTATTACTAACAAAATACACGAGTGTAACATTTGAAGTCAGAAGCTTTTGACGAGTGTGAAATGTGTCTCACCTGATCTTTGCTTGGATAGATATTAAGAAAGCTTGGATTTGGAGGTTTGGTAACCACATCCCACCAGTTTCTTTTATACCTAAAAGGGAATGTTAAAAAAAAAAATCAACAAAAATGATAAAGAAGTTCTAGTATTTAGGAGAAATGTGCACTGGCAGAAACTGGCACAAAAACCAAACTTTTTATATGCACAACTCACCTTACATAAGAGCCATACATAACAGCACTTAAGATGACAGCAGCAATACTGAGGCAGACGATGATAACCACAAGCGGGTAGGGTGGGGAGCGAGCTGTGAAGGTACCTGTTTGAAAAAAGTTTGATTGATTGATTGATTGATTGATTGATTGATTGATTGATATACCTTTATTAGTCCCACAAGGGGGAAATTTCATAAGGCTGCCGACCTATTGCACGCAATGGCGGCGCCGTTTAATGCTTATTCTATTTGTACAGAAAATACACAACTATGAGCAAACAGTACTGTATACAGACAAAAGCATAAATCAGCTTTTGTATTTTTTGTTATTTCCAAAAGCATAAATAAAACCTTGGTAATCAACGATTCAAGCAAAAATGAAAACGGGAGAGGATGAACATGATAATGAAGAACAGGTTCTTTCTTTATTGTGACATGAGTCACGAAGTTTAACGCAATCACTAAATTATTCAAAGTGTTTGGAGAAAGTAAATATTAACACTACTGCAAATAACAAATGTGAGTGCACTCTCTGGAACGTAAATAGAAGGACATGACATCATAGTAATTCTGTTGTTTTGGAAAAAAATTCAAATGAACAAACTGAACCTTCACAGCAAAGTATGCATCTCTTTGCTTTTGAGATATTCAAGGATCTTTTATATTTGAATACAGGACATTGTAGTTCAGCTTTAATGTTACAATCTAAGCTGCTCATCTCCACTTTTCTCCGGAGACAGCAGCTTCCATGAAAGTTAGTTTGAGAGTTAATATTAAAATTCATATTATTTTTCAGCTGAATGTGTAATAGAAATATAATTAGTGTCTCTTAACACGGTTAAGAAATATAGAATTTAATGTCTTACAACTGAAAAAAGACAATACTTACCAGTTTGAAATTCCCACTCTTTGCTACTGTCACTGAACTTGCCACTCAGACTTAAGAAGCTTTTCACGCTGACCACATATGTTGAATTTGGATCCAGGTCTTGACCTTCATAGTAATTTAGTCCATCAGCTGTGGTAACTGGTTTGAAACGTTCAGATGTCTAGTATGGAGGTACAAAAATAAGTTTAACAGTTGCCCATGTTTACATCTCCAGAACAAATAGTTATTGAGGCATTGTTCCTACCTTTTCTGTTTCTCCTTTTTTATAGTAAGTCAGCTCAGCCGTCATGTAATCGTTTAGAAGTCCCGTTATGTTTGACGTCCACTTGACTTCAAAATTCCCTTCGGATTCAGTGACTGATGTGATTGTTGGAGTTTTTGGTTTTACTGTACAGAAACAGAAACAAGAGCATTAAAGTGAATGTTTGTTCCACCTGTCTCTCTAGCAGATGCAGAGTTATGGGCTGTAGTTTAAAAGAAGTCAACGTACTGCTCTCTGTGACACCGAAAACTTTTGACTCCATGACGTTGCCATCTTTCCAGATAGATGCTGTGTGAGTTTCTCCAATCACAAGTATCAGTCGAAAGGAGCAACAACATTGTCCAGTGCCACACTGCTGTAAAGTGCAATTCTTCTGACTGCAGGAAATAATAATACAAAATGCTTAAAACAAACAATATTTATGACATCTTAGGCTGATTAAGCTAATATTACATTTTTATGTACAGCATTTTCACCCAATGCCTCCATCCCACATTTTTATTTGCTCTAGCTCACAAAAGTCAATGTTTGAGTCTCACAAAATCATGGCTGGAAAATGAAAGCATTCTCCTTGAAATCCCAAGATGATTACTAGATAGAAGAGGAGTTGAAATGGAAGAGTTAGGCTCCACAGTGTGGTGGTTTACACCTTCGCCTAACAAATAAAATATGTGCTGTTTTATTCCGGGAGGAGACAACCCCTTCTGAATCTCGAGAAAAAAACAAACACAAAAGCTCCAATATCAAACATTGCTGCGGAGACCCTATGTCAATAAGGGAGCGGCCAAAACCAAGTGTACAAATACAAACTTCAAAATCCACAAACAAGAAGTACAATATATATGTTCTTCATGTGAATGTTAATATTTATAATTTTATTTACTTTTATTTACTTTACTTCAGCATTATAACATGCTCCACTTTCAGTTTGTTAGGATCATTTCTGTGAGGTCAGTCGCACCCCTAAAACTAAGAAGCAGAGACACAACAAACAACCAAAAACTAAATCCCCGCATATCAGTCCAAATATGCATCCACTTAATGAGCCAAAGCAAGTCCAAACCCGCCCAAGGAACCCGCTGTTACAGTCCTTGCTCCGCACACTAAGTCGACAGTTCAGAGCTATTAACAAAAGCAGGATCCACTCACAGTGACGCAGCTGGTTTAAATGTCATAGTTGATCAGTTTAATATTATTTAATATTAAAATTAGACTAAAAAACAAAGAAAAACATCTCAGTCATACCCGTCTACACTCTGGAGAGTCAAACTGTACTCAGTGCAGTTTTGTAGCTCCAGCTGACACAACATCAGCTCGTCAAAGTCGTTGGTACAGTCAAGACTGGAATTAGTTGTCTGATTGTTTCCTGCACGAAACATAAATTATAAATTGTGGCTCATTAAGAATTCACACATAGAATGATCCATTACAGCATCTGTAAACTACATACCAGAGAGAACTGCCGCAGTCGCGATGTGCCCTAAAAGAAGCACGATAACACAGATCCTGTCGCAGACTCGCCTGGAAAAGAAAAAGGTAAACGGAGATCTTTTCTTTCAACAAACATGACATATTCAGTAAGAAAGACAACTTCAAGTTATTCGGGTTACCTATTTGAATCCATTATGAGACGACTTAGTGCATTTTTTCTGCTATGAAAAATAGTCAGCCGCGGTCTATATCCTGGGAACGCGAACGCTGCTTACGCCCGAGTCTCACAGTCTTCCTGTTATGGGAGCGCTAGAAGGATATATTGCGCCACATTAGGGGAAGTCAGTCCCACTCACATTTCTTTAGAAAGACAGAACCGTGCGCATAAAGCCACAATAGTAGCCGAGGGGGAAGTAGACTCAAAACAGCTACTGAAATCCCAGTGTATGTATAGAGTGAGAAATTGGGTTTAAATTAAAACAGACACCCCCAACAAAAACCAAAAAAAACAAACAAAAAAACAAAACCAAAAAAAATGTACATATGAAGATGTTAACATCGGTGGAAACATTTAAAGCAAGCATCGATTTTTTTCGTACACATTACAGACATCAGTTAATATCTCCCACTGTACTGTGTTGTGTACTGTGTTCTGTGGGTACTCATGTCTCATGACTCACGTCTTTATGTCTTTTCTCAGCTGTTGGCACACTGAGAGCATTTATTGTGAAAGGTGAAAGTGACTAATTGCATGTTGGCCTATGCCTCACAGAGGTACGCATTATCTGACACAGCCATATTGAATACGCTTAATGATATCTATTTAATACTTCAACAAAAATATTACCAACTTTGTTGGTAATGACAGCTTTGAGGTGTCTTGTGTGCCCCATTCTTCCAAACAAACACTCTTCAAATCCTGAAGTTCTCTGGGCCTCTTTGATGAACTCTGAGCTTCGCTTCTTTCCACTGATTGGAGTTGGATTCAGGTCAGGTGACTGGCTGGGCTATTCTAGCAGATTTATTTTCTTTTTCAGAAAGCCACTGAGAGTTTCCTTGGCTGTGTATTTGGGATCACTGAATTGCTGAAAGGACCCCCCTTATTTCATCTTCATCATCCTGCTCCATGGCAGCAGATATTTATCTAGAATGTGTCCATCCATCCGTCCATTTTCTATTTAACCTTCCTTTAGTTATATGAAGCATGCAAGTGACGTTCTGAAAAAGAGCCTCACACCATGATATGCAGTGCCTTTTGACCTCCAATGTTTGTAGTATGGGATCCAAAGAGTTTAATTTTTTGGTCTCATCTGGCCAGATTATATGCTTCGAGTATTTCACAGGCTTATCTAAATGTTGTTCCTTAAAATTGAAAAAATGCTTCAACATGCTTTTTCTTTAGCAATAGTCTTGTGTGGTGAACGTGCACACAGGCCATGGCAGCTGAGTGCATTACTTATAGTTTTCTTTGAAACCATTGTACCTCCTGGTTCCAGGTCTTTCTGTAGCTCTCCACCAGTGGCTTTTGGCTCTTTGACAACTCTTTTGATAATTTGTTTCACTCGATCTCTTAAATCTTGCAGGGAGCACTTGGTCATGGCTGGTTTATGGTGAAGTGATGTTCTTTCCACTTCTGAATTATGGCCCCAACAATGTTCACTGGAACCATGAGTAGTTTTGAAATTCTTCTGTAACCATTGTTTGTATCCTTTGTAGGTTTGTTTTGCAATAATAGGGTTGCGAAGGTCGTGAGAGCGCTCACCATGTTTACTCATCATGTTTACCCATGATGCTTTTTGTGTGACACAGTGTTAATGAGAAACCTTTTTATAGACTATATGTTTGGACTGAACCAGCTGATCTTAATTTGTACTAAGTCGGAGTATTGCTTTCTAACTACTGATAGATTTCAGCTGGCGTCATGAAATTCCATGCTTTTTTTGCTTGCACCTCTCGTTCTTCCTGTGTTGAATACTTTTTCCCTTCGTTATTTGTCATCATTACACATAACATTGTGTGTGTTGGATTGGATGGGCTGCCTCTCTCACTCTCTCTCTCTCTACATATATATATAAGGAGAAATCTTTAAAATGAAATGAACATGATGTACAGAATTTAAATAGAAGTATTTAGTGGTTAGACTCTGATGGCGTGTCTCAGCTGAACGGTATCCCAGTGGTGATAGGGATTACATCAGGACCACCTGGGGTTTAGACACTGGTGGGCGAGAGTACTAGTACACTAGTACTAGTAGTACTAGTGTACTAGTACTACTAGTACTAGTAGCTAACTAAAATACTTGATGATGTGATGGTAGGTGCTAAACTTTGCCAAGATGGATCAGACAGAAAAAAAGTTTTATTTTTATTTTTCTGATTCATTTATTAGACCAGATGTAATGTTGACAAGAATTTGTGATCACATTTAAAAGGGAACACTTTTCAACTTCAGATGTACGGTTCGCACAAAGGATATCTACTCTACTGCATCATTTTGTACACTTTTAGTCAATATATTTATGACTGTCATAAAATAAAATGTAACATTTTGTTTTGATGGGATCTTTATTTGAAAAAAGAAAACAACAACCAAAAAACATATTAATAGACGTGTTATAATGCTCCCTGTGCTCCCTTTCTTTCTTTCTTTTTTAACTGAATGCACTCTCAGTGACGTTTCCTTGTTTGAAGACCAAATACATCTTGTACTGTTCTTGTCCAAGAGTTGACCTGAGTTAAACTGGAAGTGTTTTGGTAGTGTGGTGCAGTTTGGATAACACATTAACTGTTGTGTTGAACTGTCAGTAAAAAGGACCATAAAGATCTAGTCTAAGAGTATACTGCCCATGATTGCAAAGATATATATAACAATCAATTATTTTAAATTTAAAACTGTATGTCTTCGGACTGTTCATTAAGCAACTATGGCTTTAAGAGAAGGATCCAAGATGCAGGCACTGTCTTTGATGCAATTGAGCTTTATTAACAGGAGGTGAAAACAAGCAAAAGTGAGGATGGCGAGGACAGAACTAAGAAATAACCTGAACTGGGAAAACTAGTGAACAAACCTGAAACCATAACATGCATAACATGCAGGGAGAAACACAGGATGATGAGCAGAGAAATGCAGACGGACCGACAACGAGCAAAGGCAAACACACACTTATCTATACACGGAGGGAAACAAGGAATGGCAAACATGAGGGAGACACGGCTGAACCTAATTAACATGACGAAACAGGGAGGGCGGAAAACTGAATACAGTGACACCAGACATGGACCTTTAAAATAAAACTGGAAATACACAGACTGAACTTACAGACACAGACTCAGAGACACGAAACAGAGAGAGCACAGAGTACAGGGACCAGAGTGACATGAGGAGCAAAGGAATCCAAAACCTACGAACTAGAAATACAAAACAGAAACCAAAACACTAGTAAACACGAACCAAGAAGAAACCACAGACTAATAAAAAATAATAATACAAAATCAAAACACCTGTTCACATACCCAGGACCCTGACAGCAACCCTGCAAACTGTGATTTTGCATTTATCTCAGATTACAAAGTGTTAGCAGGCACCACTGTGACAGAGGAGCATCTTCCATTTTCTAAAAATGTAATGATTCACGGTACACTGGATTAAGCAATATGTTTATGAAAAAGTGTTAGCATAATCTTACTGTATTTGTCCTAAACATTTACATTTTAGGAAGTGGTTTTGTTTATTTCAAATAAAATCAGATGCTTTTTATATGATTTTAGCTTAGCTTGTGTAATTTTACACTACACAGACAGCTTAATTTTCAAAGATGCTTCTGTCATAACAGCTCTGCATGGCACATGACAAGACAAGAAACAACAACAGCTAGTTATTCTGTAAATTTGACAGTTGATGAAAGATGAAAATTAGTGATTATAAGGTGCAAGTCTGTGTTTGCTTTGCTCTTCTGTGCAAATATTTTTAAGGTGATTCTTTCACATTAAACATGAAGCAGCGATTCATCGAATGAGTGAGTGTGACACACTTTGATTTTCCTTTAGCATTAGGTGAGTATGGATATTGCAAGTGCTTAGACAACATAAAGAAAGTAAGTTGAAGCATGGCATGGTGGCAGGCGGGCAGGTGCATGAGAGGCAGAACGACGTGCCAGCCACAGCTATATAATCGGGGAACAGAGAGCCGAGGACTTCTCAGATGACACTGATGGCATTGATGAGCCTTTCCCCGGCAGGGGCCATCAAACCTGTCAGTAGACATTGCAGAGAAAAGGATGGTTGGATTGTATTATGGGTGTGGATAATTCAACCTGGAGAACCTGACTGGGCTTAAGAGGCTTTGAGCGATAATGGTGAACTATGATGTAAATGTTTCACATTAACAAGAAACCCATCATTCACATGTAATATTCTTCTTTTGGCTGCCTCATGAAGGGGGCCACAATGGCTCATCTGCCTCCATCTCCTGCTGTTGTTTGAATACTCCTCTCTCATACTAGTCTTCTCCATGTCCTTCTTCACATCATCCACACTTTTCATCTCCATATTACACATTCTTTGTCCAACATATAACCTCCTTTCACTATCGCTCCCCTAAACATGCCTAAACCATCTCAGCCTTGCTGCTCAAATTTTGTCTCCAAAAAACTTATATCAAAGAAGTATTTTTTATTGGCACACTTTATGTATAAAATAATAAGGGTGTGATATCTTGTTGTATCTTTTAACATATACAGCATAAAAAGTAACGAGAAGATGTGTTGTAAACTTCCACTTACAATTTAATTGGTGGTAAATGTTGAGAAAGAAAGTGTTGCAATGTGGCATAATTATGCTAGGCTGTGGTTGCTCCTGTACAAATAAACAAAAAAGTTTCAGTTATTTTTCTCCCTTTTTCATATATTATATTATCTGTTGTTACACTGTGAATGTGTTCCTTTACTTTTTTTAAAGCGTAGCCTGAAACATATGAAAAAGAGTCCCACAAATTTAGGAGGGGAATTTAAAGGAGCTCAGTTTTTGTTTGTGATTTGTCCGGTGCTGTAATATATATAAAGAATACACACTGCAGTCAGAAGTTTGGACATACCTTTTCATTTATTTGTTTATTTTTTTACTACTTTCTACATTGTAGATACATACTGAAGACATCAAAGATATGAAGAAAGATATATGGAATTATGTAGCAAAGAAAAAATAAATAAATAACTTTAAATATGTTTTATATTTTAGATTCCTCAATGGAGCCACCTTTTACTTTGTTGGCAGTGCTGCAAACCCTTGGCCTTTCTCTCAACGAGCTTCATGATGTAGTCACCTGAAATGGTTTTCACTCTACAGGTGTGGCTTTAGGGTTCATTTGTGGAATTTCTTGCCTTCTTAAAAGGGTTGAGAACATCAGTTGTGCTGTGCAACAGTTAATGGTTAACTATTGGATATATTTGAAAGGTCATAAAAAAGTCAATCTGTTAAGAAAGTGTTAGGAAAATGTTGGGAGAGGGGAAAGGATTTTAAAAATAGTTTTGGGTGGGTTGGGGATGATAGAGCTGGAGCATTTAAAGTATATGACAAAGAATTTAGTCAGACATTATTGTTGCCTTTAAGGCCTTCATGGACATGGAAATACATTAAGGTAAATAGATCATTATATATTAAGAATATTAAGAAGAGGAAATTTACAACAGATATTTGTCAAGAATTTTATAATAGATTGGAGAACAAGTACAGTGACTATTTACAGATGTATACAGATGGATTGAAAGATCCAAAAACTAGTGTGGTAAAATTAAAGTTAAATAAATAAATAATGTTTGTTTAGCTTTAATGTTACAATCTAAGGAGCTCATCTCCACTTTTCTCTGGAGACAGCAGCTTTCATGAAAGTTAGTTTGAGAGTTAATATTAAAACTCATATTATTTTTCAGCTGAATGTGTAATAGAAATGTAATTCGGGCCTCTTAACACAGTTAAGAAATACAGAATTTACAACTGAAAAAAGACAATACTTACCAGTTTGAAATTCCCACTCTTTGCTACTGTCACTGAACTTGCCACTCAGACTAAAGAAGCTTTTCACGCTGACCACATATGTTGAACTGGGATCCAGGTCTTGACCTTCATAGTAATTTAGTCCATCAGCTGTGGTAACTGGTTTGAAAATTTCAGATGTCTAGTATGGAGGTACAAAAATGAGTTTAACAGCTGCCCATGTTTACATCTCCAGAACAAATAGTTACTGTGGCATTGTTCCTACCTTTTTGGTTTCTCCTTTTTTATAGTAAGTCATCTGAGCAGTCATGTAATCGTTTATAAATCCCACCATGTTTGACGTCCACTTGACTTCAAAATTCCCTTCGGATTCAGTGACTGATTTGATTGTTGGAGTTTTTGGTTTTACTGTACAGAAACAGAAACAAGAGCATTAAAGCGAATGTTTGTTCCACCTGTCTCTCTAGCAGATGCAGAGTTATGGGCTGTAGTTTAAAAGAAGTCAACGTACTGCTCTCTGTGACACCGAAAACTTTTGACTCCATGACTTTGCCATCTTTCCAGATAGATGCTGTGTGAGTTTCTCCAATCACAAGTATCAGTCGAAAGGAGCAACAACATTGTCCAGTGCCACACTGTTGTAAAATGCAATTCTTCTGACTGCAGGAAATAATAATACAAAATGTTTAAAACAAATGATATTTATGACTGACTGTCCAAAGACATACAATTTGTGGGGATAGGTTAATTGGATAATCCAAATTGCCACTAGGTGCAGAGATGGGCAGTAAGTAATCCGATTACTTTTTTCAAGTAACGAGTAATGTAAGGGATTACCATTGCAAAAACGGTAATTAGATTACCGTTACTTTCCCGTAGGAACGCTGCGTTACTGCGTTACTAAAACCGTGAGTTTTTTGCGAGAATGTCTCATGACAGTGACGAAAGCGAGTGCGACGTTCGTGACAACAGCTGTCTGCAGATCAACAATGGATAATATATCAAGTACGGGAGAGAGTATGAGCGTGCAGCGTTTAAAGCGTGGAAGTACTGACCTTATTTTGAGTTTGATTCCATAAAAAGTGACAAAAACATTAGCGTCTGTTGTGCGTGGGAAGAAAACTTCTTTTTACAGCGAAAAAAACCCCCTTAACTTCCAAGCAAGCGCCGAGTGCGCTACGACTGTAATGTGAAATTCATAGAGAAACTCGCGGATTCTTCCACTGACCGCTGCAGCACACCTGCACCAGGGTAAACCTCCGCCTACCCCAGTCCTGCTTTACAGGTGAAAATAGAGCAACTAGCCTTTGACTTTATTTATTTTCTGCTGTGTTTTACTTGCATCTATTTGAAAGAGTGAGTGTAAACACAAAAAATATTTTATTTTATGTGCTGGAATGTGCAGAAAATAGGTTTAAATGTTAAACAAATTTCTTCCAGTCAGAGAATGTTGCATATAATTTAATTTTTGCTTGATGCACAAAGTTAAAAGATTAAAACTAATAAAACAACTTTTAAAAAGAGAGTTTTCCATTTGATTACATTTTGTATGATGGATTATGCAGAAAAAGTAGAATTGGGCTGAAAGATCTATCGCTTTATCACCTATTCAGGTTGTAAATTGTGTTTTTAAAAAGTAACTAAGTAACTAAGTAATTAATTACTTTTGAAAATAAGTAATCAGTAAAGTAACGGGATTACTTTTTGGGGGAAGTAATCAGTAATTAGTTACTGATTACTTTTTTCAAGTAACTTGACCAACACTGACTAGGTGTGAATGTGAGTGTGAATGGTTGTCTGTCCCTGTGTGTTGGCCCTGCGACAGACTGGCGACCTGTCCAGGGTGTACCCCGCCTCTCGCCCTATGACAGCTGGGATAGGCTCCAGCGCCCCCCGCGACCCTGGAAAGGATAAGCGGAAGCGAATGGATGGATGATATTTATGACATCTTATGCTGATTAAGCTAATATTACATTTTTATGTACAGCATTTTCACCCAATGCCTCCATCCCACATACCCGTCTACACTCTGGAGAGTCAAACTGTACTCAGTGCATTTTTGTAGCTCCAGCTGACACAACATCAATTCGCCAAAGTCGTTGGTACAGTCAAGACTGAAGTCAGTTGTCTGATTGTTTCCTGCACGAAACATAAACTATAAATTGTGGCTCCTTAAGAATTTGCATATAGAATAATCCATTACAGCATTTGTTCACTGTAATGTACATACCAGAGAGAACTGCCGCAGTCGCGATGTGTGCTAAAAGAAGCACGATAACAGAGATCCTGATGCAGACTTGTCTGGAAAAGAAAAGGGGAAACGCAAAAGGAGATCTTTTCTTTCAACAAACATGACAGATTCAGGAGGAAAGACAACTTCAAGTTATTCGGGTTACCTATTTGAATCCATTATGAGACGACTTAGTGCATTTTTTCTGCTATGGAAAACACTCAGCTACGGTCTATATCCTGGGAATGCGAATGCTGCTTACGCCCAAGTCTCACAGTCTCCCGAGTCTTCCTGTTATGGGAGTGATAGAAGGATATATTGCGTCACATTAGAGGAAGTCAGTCCTACTCACATTTCTTTAGGAAGATAGAACCGTGTGCATAAAGCCCACAGTAGTAGCCGGGGTGGGGGAAGTAGACTCAAAACAACTACTGAAATCCCAGTGTATGTATAGAGTGAGAAATTGGGTATGCATTATCTGACACAGCCGTATTGAGTAGGCTTAATAAGATCTATTTAATACTTCAACAAAAGTATTATCACCTTTGTTGGTAATACTTTTGGTGTCTGGTGTCGGTGTCTTGTGTGGCCCGTTGTTCCACACAAACACTCTTCAAATCATGAAGTTCTGTGGGCCTCTTTGATGAACTCTGAGCTTTCCACTGATTGTAAGTTGGATTCAGGTCAGGTGATTGGCTGGGCTATTCTAGCAGATTTATTTTCTTTTTCTTGTTATATATATATCTATATAGCCTATATATATTGATGTACAGAATTTAAACCTGGCGAACTTGACTAACTTAAGAGGCCTTGAGCGATAATGTAAATGTTTAGAAAGAAACCCATCATTGACATTTAATATTCTTCTCTATCGCTCCCCTACACATGCCTAAACCATCTCAGCCTTGCTGCTCAAATTTCGTCCCCAAAACACTTATATCCAGTAAGTATTTTTTTTACTGGCATACTTTATGCACAAAATAATAAGTGTGTGATATCTTGTTGCATCTTACAGCAGAGATATACAGCATATACAGCAGAAAAAGTGACGAGAAGATGTGTTGTAAACTTCCTTTCACAATTTAGATTGGTGGTAAATGTTGAGAAAGAAAGTGTTGCAAGAGTTGTAGATCTTGTTCATGTGGCATAATCATGCTAGGCTGTGGTTGCTGCTGTACAAAAAAAGAAAAAAGATTCAGTTATTGTCTCCCCTTTTGATAAGCTTGAAAGTATAACATACCCATGCACTGGCTCCTAAAACCACAACTTCATACAATTCTTTCTTTTGAAATATTTATTAATGTAAAACAAAAGATGTGAGTCAACATTTTTAAAATATCTTAACATAATTTTTTTGGAAAACTTAATTTATCTTATTTTTAATAAGTTCTATTAGTTGTATTATTATCAGAATTAGTTAATAATAGAATTAGCATTTTGTGATAGTGTTTATTGATTGTCCGAATGATGCAGGGGAATAAGCTGTTTGTGAGCCTGGAAGTGTGGGACCTGATCTACCTGAGGCATCGACCAGAGGGTCAAACAGGTGGTAAGCGGGGTTCAAGGAGTCACCTGTGATGGCTCTGCACTGAGAGAGGAAAATTGGTGGCAAAGGGCAGCCAGTGATTAATTACTCTCCACGCAGCCTTCCTGTTCTCGGTAGTGGCCCCTGTGTACCAAACACCCAGCCAATAGGAGAGCAGTAGAAAACCAGCAGCAGCTTCTGGTCCAGGTTAGTCTTCCTCGGAGGAAGTGCAGACGCTGTTGGGCCTTCTTTAGGTGGCTCACATGAGGACCGCCCCAGGAAAGGAAGAGCAAGAGTCACCTCTGCTGCTGAGGATAATTCATGCAAGTCACCAGCCTCAGAAATCATTCCGAAAGTTAACAGATTACTAGGGACTATTAAGAAAAAGCAACAAGCAGAAGAGATTTGTTTGAGCCAAGAAACGCAAGGAATGGATATTAGACTAATGGAAATCTGTTCTTTGGTCTGATGAGTCCACCCGCCTTGTCTTCGCATGACACAGAAAAGGTGAACGTGGGTCTCTACATACATGGTTCCCACTGTGAAGCATGCAGGTGAGTGCATTTTCCTCTGTGCTGTGTGAGGCTGGAGGTTGACCTATTCTGAACAGCTCATGAGCAGATATACAATGGTTAAGGTAATTTAAAATATAATATAGAATTACCAATCATCATTGAAGGTGTACCAATTGATAATGTGAGTGAAAACAAATTTTTGGGAGTCGTAATTGATAACAAAATTTCATGGAAACCCCACGTCAGACACATAAAAACCAAAATTTCCAGAAGCCTCGCAGTTTTGAACAAAGTGAAACCATACCTTGATAAAGATGCACTTCGTACTCTGTACTGTACCCTGGTTCTTCCATATTTCACATATTGTGTGGAAGTGTGGGGAAACACATATAAAAATACAACTAATCCATTAGTCACAGTACAGAAACGAGCACTGCGTATTATTCACAAGGCTGGTTATCTAGATCATACTCACAAACTCTTTCTTCAGGCAAAGTTACTTAAATTCCAGGATCTGATTAATTACAATACATCCATAATCTTATACAAAGCCTTTAATAAACTTCTACCTGCAAATTTACAATCTATATTTGAAATTCGAGAAAGAGGTTATAATGTGAGAGGCTTCGGAAAATTCAAATTACCCAGAATTCGAACAACCCGTAAAGGTTTTTGTGTGTCTGTATGTGGTGTGAAAATCTGGAACAGTCTGAGTTTACAACTGAAACAATGCAAAAATATTCATAGATTTAAATTCCTCTACAAGCAGTTGGTCTGGTCACAGTATACTCAATAATGGTGTTAGTGTGCTCTGTAATGGCTTTTCTCTTACCATTGCTGGTATATATTCAAAAAAAAAAAAAAAAAAAAGTGTGCGTGTATGTATGTACATATATGTCCATGTGTGTGTAGATATATATGTATGTATGTATATGTATGATGCTTTGCAACGATGGGCGTAGCTGTGGGAAGCTTATTGTTTTTGTTGATGAGTGAGTATAGGGGTGGGATTTAATAAGTTTTCTTCGTCCCACTCCTTTTCAGGTAATTTTTGTTTGTTTTTTTTTGTTTTGTGCACTTTATGTTCAACATATGTATTTTGTTGTGCCTGAAATGAACAAATAAATGAAATGAAATGAATGAAAATTATGTGTTTAGAATGATAGTTATTCCATTGTAAATATCTACATCCCTCCTAAGTTTTGAAAAATCCTAAAAAGTATAATCTAGATTTTCTATGACATCAATGCTCAAAATTTCACTTGACAATCTAGAATAAATGAATATAGAAATATTTTTCACTGTAAAAAAGTTAAATATGAAATCAGAATTTACTCTAGTTCAAAGATCTTATGTGCACTTGAAATTTGAATTTCTCATCACACTAAGTCATAGACTGCTGTTTATTCTTTATTAAGACATAACTTTTAACCACCTGAGGCAAGAGCCTTCTACAGCCATCAAACTCTGCATATACTCAACACTATGATGTCAAAAACAAATGTCTGTTTATAAACGTATTACAATGAAGTCGGAGTTCTCAGTGTAATACTGTAATACTGATCTTGCCCACAGCCCACAACAATTTTTTGTTTTTGTGCCGGTGCCTTTAAGGCGATACCGAGTTTCGCCAGTAGGTGGCAGTAGCGACTCAGACAAACGAGTGACTGGCAACGTAATCCCTTACAAAAGTAACGCAGGCCAGTTATGGTAATAGAAGCCTTCAGTAACAAAGAACTGCTGTTTTGCTGTATTTCAGGTAAGAGCAGTATGCGAGCACTATATACATTTATATAAACTCGATACGTATTTCAAGCAACATGTTTAGAATGTAATTCCTGTTTATAAGGCGTTTAATGTGAGAAATTCCAAGTATGGGACATAATTCAGGTTATCCGTGATCACTAACGTGTGGGTGCGCTAGCTAAATGATGTTAGTCTCCTGCATTAGACTTTGTAACGTGTTGTTCCTTTAGAAATATGCTAAAAAGCAATTAGCTGGTTTCAGTGAAAGTATAAGAAACGTTGTTGTAAGTCACCCAGTACATCTAATGTTGTGTGTTGTTTATTGGTTTATTGTGTCTCAGTTACTCTGTTTACTAAGGGCTGATTACTAAAGGGCCATTACGCATAGGCTACGTTCACACTGCAGGTCTTAATGCTCAATTCCGATTTTTTTTTTTATCAAATCCGATTTTTTTGTCTGCTTGTTCACACTACAAATAAAATGCGACAGCAAACGCGCTCTAGCGTGAACGCTCAAAGCGGCCCGCATGCGCAAAAGAAGACGTCACACACAACGCGCTCTGTTTAGACCCAGAGCAAACAATATTGTTTGACTGATGGCCCTTAATATAAAGACTTCGGACTTTACGTTTCCCAATTTTTGCTTTAAGTTATTTTGTTATTTACATAATATTGTAAATAACCTAATAATGATCCTTATTGCAGTTTTAGAGAGGAGCGGTGCTTCAAAGGATAGTTGCAGATTTCTGTCAGAATCTGCAGATTATACAGCACAAATAAAATGTTCACGTTGTCTTCCCAACAGTTTCACTGACATCTACACTGGATGGCCAGGAAGCGTTCACGATGTCTTCTCCGGCGCTGATAATTGGCGTGTGTCTTGTGTCAGTGACGTAAAAGAGGGATTTAATGCGACATGACCGTTCAAACAGCAGTCGCTTTCTAAAACATCGGATATGTATCGGATTCAGTACCACATACGAAAGTGACCCACATCGGATTTGAAAATATCGGATTTGTGCCGTTCACACTGTCATACCATGATCGGATATGGGTCGCATAGGGTAAAAAAAAAATCGGATTTGATGCGCTTTCGCCTGCAGTGTGAACGTAGCCTTTATCTCTTCCTAAAAGTAACACAGGCCAGTTATGATAATAGAAGCCAACTGTAACACCTAACTGCTGTTTTGCTGTGTTTCAGAGCAATAAACCTCAATGTGCACCTGGATGAACCTTCAGCGTGTAACAGTAACATAAAGTTATTCTGGGTTGTGATCAACTTGTAAGTGATTTATGAGTCGTTATGAGACTAATTAACCCCTACTAAATCTACTATTATATGCTATTGTTTATTATTAGTACATTTTCTATATACTACACCATACCAATAGGAAAAACTCTGGGCCAGACAAAAACAAACAAATGCTTCTGGCATGCTCACCCACTGCAGGTGAGTCTATTTTGGTCATGCGATTTCATACAAATTCACAGTGCAGAGGCGACAGTGTCTGCTCATGCTGAGACCACAATATAGAGGCGGAACCTGATAGACATCCAGCCTCCAATTAACACTGAACGAAGCCAACATTAAATATCTGAATTAAACAACATGAACAGAAAAGAGCTACATCATCAGGAGTATTGACTAAGTACTGAAAAGTTTATAATTTACTATTTGTATGACTCAGTGTAGCTGCAACTGTATTTTGTTTTTCATTATATGCACATTAGTCAAGCTTTCAGATATGTGACCCCCTCCATTGTCATTAAAAGGATTACATTCTTCTTTGGTTTTTTTTGCTACTGGTTTTGTGCTCACATTTTTTAACGAATTTGATTTGAAGTACCAATCTCTAAAGTGAGCCACTGAATTGGGATCCAAGTTACAAATGATATGCCATGATGCTTGAAGAATTTGATATTAAATTGTTTGTACAGACTGTACAAAGTAACTGAATGCAGCATACTGTAGCTCATTAAAAGTCTTCAGCAATGTCTGTTTGAAGCAAACACATCTCAGAGTAATTCACTTCACTTTTTTTTACTCAGGAAAAGCAAAGAGATTAAAACGGTTCTCATTAAAGCTCACTAGTTCAACATTTGTGACAAATTCAACATATTTTGGTCTTATCGGTATTTATACATTCAAGTAATACATTTCATATATCCATTCGCTTCCGCTCATCCTTTTCAGGGTTGCTGGAGCTTATCCCAGCTGTCATAGGACTACACCCCGGACAAGTTGCCAGTCTAACACACAGACAGACAACCATTCACACTCACGGGCAATTTAGATTAATCAGTTAACCAATCCCCACAAACTGCTTGTCTTTGGAGTACCCGGAGGGAACCCACGCAAACACGGAGAGAACATGCACACAGAACTCCACATAGAAAAACATTGGAATTGAACTCAGGACCTTCTTGTTGTACAGCAACAGTACCAACCACTGTGCCACCTCATTTCAAATGTGTTATTTACAATTAAGTGAAGACAAAACAAAAGACAATAACTTGAATTTTGGATATAAAACAACATGACAAATAAAACTTTTTTCCTAAACATTTGTTGAAAACAAACACTTAATAAATTACGGTTATAATTATAGTCATATAATATCTGAAAATTCTTCAGCAATCTTTCTTTGAAACAAACAGAGCTCAGGGTAATTCACTTTGATTGAAAAGCATTCTAATGGCAACATGTACATCACTTATACCCTAAATATCACAGTTTGTTTTTATTTGAGGTCGTACGCCATAACTGGAACCCCATTTCAAACCTACACAACAACCTTCCACGTAACTGATGTGCACTTCCCGAGAAAAATAACTACTGTTCAGTCGACACATACCACAACGACTTGAATGGTGTGGAAGGCTGTGGTGTAGGGATAAATGGAGTTTCTAGTTCCAGCGTCATGTATGATGTAGATTTATCGCAGAAGTCCAAATAGAGCTTAAGATTTACCCTCTGGTGAATGCATCCAGAAACTTGCCCAAGGATATATTGGCATGCAGACTGAAGTAGCCAAGGATTAAATCAGTAACCTTACATTAGTAGATGACCTGCTCTACCTCCTGAGCTACAACCACCCCTCAAATCCACTGGTTAGGTTAAACTCAGTCAGACCTTAAAGGGCCGGGTCTCCCTGGCAAAAGAGATCTTTAATCTCAATGGGACTAAAGTGTAAAATCAAAGTTAAATAAATAAAATAATGTTTGTTATGAGCACAGTTTAAATATGTTGAACTTAAGTGTTCTCACAGTGCAAATCTTTGGCTTACTATATAGAATAATTTCCAAATGACAGCAGGATCATATTCTTTAAGAAACAGTTATCATGAGATCATTTTCATGCATCCATGTATAAGAATGAACTAAAGCTGAAGTTATGGTCATAATACTACACACTTTGATAGCCACTTTCTGTGATTATTGGCACAGAGCAGTTAGTAGATGTAAAGCAAAAGGTTGGTACTTGGAGTTCAGAGACACGCTGCCCATCCTGAACTGGAACAACTGGGCTTAAGATGCTTTCAGGGCTCTTTCTAAGTGACTCCTCCTCCAACTTGTCCAAATGTTCCTTATGCTCAGTATTTCTGTGCTCTAAAAGCGAAACATCAGGCTCCCTCACCAGACTTGGAATTTCCTGATAGTCATCATCCACTGCAAGAACACTGTGTGACCCTATGGGCACACATATGGGGACTTCTTGATAGGACATGGCTGTTGATAGAAGAGGTGAAACCGCTGATGGTGAAATACCACTTAGTTGGACAGGAACTTGACAAGCTGGTACCTGGTGATCCGGACATCTCTCCATGCCACTGTTACTGGGATGGTAATTAGAGTCACAAAGCATTTCAGCCGTCCCCTGGGTGTTTAACTTGTCTGTCATAGTCTGATGTAAACAGCCAGGAATGAGGAAGGAATAGGTTTTATTTTCAAATGCAGATACTCCAGGACCCGTTTCAGAGAATAATTCACTTCCTTGTGTATTGTTTGACTGTGCCGGGAGACTGGTGCTCACTGGTAATATTGGGCAAATATTTGGGAATATTTTACACAGCTCATTCTTAGCAGCTTTAGCAATAGAAGGTTCTCCATTCACAGCAACGGGGCTTTCAGTATTTGTATAACTGAGATCAGAGGAGCCCGTGCTGATCCCACTGCTTTGCTGAAGGCTTCCACAGCTTGTGTCTGTCAGTGACATCTTCGACCTGAATACAAAGAAACAATTACTGAAACTGCCAGATATAAAGCCTCAAGGAAATGTCTTGTAATGGTGATGCATCAATGCAGTCAATACTAACCCCAGTTCACTGTCATCTGGAATAAGGGTCTCAACACATATGGGGGTGGTAATGAAGTCTTCAAGTTTCAAGACCTAAGCAAAAGGGACGAATGGTCTTAAACATTTCAGTTAAAGGAGAAAAATCTTTTGGAACTTTGGTATGTTTCTCAAAGTGCCTTTTGTACTCCTTAAGATATCATTCCTGGTTGACTTAGTTTGCCCTGTTATTGGGACAATGGGATTTAGTGACGGATTTTACCGTAGAAAAACCCTGTTAAACTGCTACTTTGCCTATAGAGGGATAACTGGTTTGTCTGTTTACAGAGCAGTTAAAACATGTCCTGTTGTATTTTTTAAAAATGCAGAGCTGGATTCTGATTTCAGCACAAGTAGTTTTTAAATTACATTGTGCACAATTTCTGTTCAATCCTAGCGTTTGTGAAGGCCATTTGACTCCAGGGCTGATTATGCCATGAACAATGAAAAATTAAATATAGTGTCACTTAAGACAGACCACAATTTCAAGTTCAGCTGTAGTCCCTGCAGATCAGCTGATTTTTACTGCCAGTCTTCATCAGCTGATGGCTAAGCAGATACATGTCTATTCTAATCGCCAAATGTTGTTTATTAGATGCATTAGATTTTCTTTTGACTATAACAGTCCTGATAAAACTGCTATTTATAGACTAAATGTAAATCCAATTATGGCAAATTATGAAAAAGTGATGCAATATAATGATTTAATGAAAATCACCAAAAGATTTTAAATTGTTAATAATTATTAATAATAAAGTAAATGAATGCAACCATTGGAGTTAGAAGTTTTTGACCTCACCTGTCTCACCTTCTGCTCACTTGGATTAATATTAAGAAAAGAGGGATTTGTAGTTTTCGGAACTGCATCGTAATATATTTTTCTCAACCTAAAAGGAAATACAGGAAAAAAATGACAACCCCATTCAAGTATTTAGGGGAAATATGCACTGACCAAGGCACAAGAAAAACTTGTTAATCTACATGACTCACTTTGCATAACAGCCATATTTAGCAACGCTGAGGATGACTGCAGCAATGCTGAGGGTGATGATGATAACCAACATCAGGTTGTGGTGGGAAGGACCTGTGAAATAATATGCATGAAATAAGTTTAATAATCGCAGTGTTTGTACAGATGTTATACAGCAGAGAGATATAGTAGGATAAAGTGCATAACATATGCTTATATGTCTGCTAACAGACTTGTATTATGTGTTAGATGTGTTGTGTTGATGACATCGTGTGTCACTACTTAATGCTATATAATTCCCAAACAGTTTCTTCAAATTGCCTCAAAAGGATTGTTTTTAGTTATTTATTTATACCAATGATAGTGTCCCATTGCATTTGTTTATACTCTATGCACCCTCCAAAATGTAAGTTACAAAGATAAAATATACATTTTTTAAAAAGTCTTCATACTGTATCTTATGCTATACACGGTATGAATGTTCAGATCGATACTACTTAAAACAGGACATAGCATCATAATTTATTGATTTATTGTTGCTTTGTTGTTCAGGAGATTAAAAAAGAGAAATTAAAACTGTGCATATTATACATACAAACTATTTATCTCTTTCCTTTTGAGGTTTTCACAGATCCTCTATATTCGAATACACTTCTAAATTCACTTTTAATGTTACAATCTAAGGAGCTCATTTCCACTTTTCTCTGGAGACAACGGCTTACATTAAAGTTAATTTGAGAGTTAATATTAAAACTCATATTATTTTTCAGCTGAATGTGTAATAGAAATATAATTAGGGCCTCTTAACACAGTTAAGAAATACAGAATTTACTGTTTCACAACTGAAAAAAGACAATACTTACCAGTTTCAAATTCCCACTCTTCGCTACTGTCACTGAACTTGTCACTCAGACTTAAGAAGCTTTTCACGCTGACCACATATGCTGAACTTGGATCCAGGTCTTGACCTTTTATTACATAGTAATGTAGTCCATCAGTTGTGGTAACTGGTTTGAAACGTTCAGATGTCTAGTAAGGAGGAACAAAATGAGTTTGACAGTTGTCCATGTTTACATCTCCAGAACAAATAGTTACTGTGGCATTGTTCCTACCTTTTCTGTTTCTCCTTTTTTATAGTAAGTCAGCTCAGCTGTCATGTAATCGTTTAGAAATCCCGTTATGTTTGACGTCCACCTGACTTCAAAATTCCCTTCGGATTCAGTGACTGACATGATTTCTGGAGTTTTTGGTTTTACTGTACAGAAACAGAAACAAGAGCATTAAAGGGAATGTTTGTTCACCTCCAGAGAGTCTTTCTGGCAGATGCAGAGTTATGGGCAATAATTTGAAAGAAGCCAACGTACTGCTCTCTGTGACATTGATAGCTTTTGACTCCATGATGTTGCCATCTTTCCAGACTTTTGCTGTGAGAATTTCTCCTAACACACGCATCAGTTTGAAGGAGCAACAACACTTTCCAATGCCACACTGTTGTACAGTGCAGTTCTCCTCACTGGGGAGCAGAAGATAATATGCAAAACACTTTAATTAAACATTCATATACCAACGCATATTTACACTGTCAGCCACAGCATTGAAACCACATACAGGTGAAGAGAGTAACAAGTAATGACTATCACATTAAATGCAGTGTTCTGATGAGAAACCTTGGATTCCAGTTACACCCAACTAATCATCTTTGGATCATGCTAACCTCCAGCTACAACAACAACAACAACAACACCACATTTTTATGCTTACAAAAATCCAAATATCCAAATTTAACTGAGAATCCACTCAGTGTGCCAAAGCAATTCCAGTCCACATACAGCCGACCCAGGAACCCCCACACAGGACCCGATCTTACAGTCCTTGTCCCGGGTAGATACCCTCAGATAGATCGTGTCCATACCCGGACACGTCGGAGCCAGTAGCAAAAGGAGCACCCAGTCAAAGTAAGACCGTTCGTTTTAATGCCATGGCTGATCGGTGTAGTATTAAAATCATCGATTAAAAACACACCTAACATACCCGGCTGGGAGAGTCATGCTGTACTCAGTGCAGTTTTGCAGCTCCAGCTGACACTGCATCAGCTGGTCAAAGTCGTAGGTACATTCAAGATTGAAGCCAGCTGTCGGATTCTTTCCTGAACGAAACATATTATACAAATACATTAATTATGAGTGCTAACACAGACTATCTAATTACATTATTATTATTTATTTTTACTGTAATCCACATACCAGGAAGTACGGTCCCAGTCATGTATCCAAAAAGAAACACGGTATAAGAGATCCAGTTGCAAACTCGTCTGGAAGAAAAACCCACAAATGAGATCTTTTCTTTTAAGAAACCTGACGGATTCGTGAAGAAAGTCAAATTCACGTCATCTGGGTTACCTGTTTGAATCCATTTCGTTCGCGTATTTTCATAGAAAGTGGTCTGCTGGGCTCCAGCCTCTATCCATTCGCACAGTGTGCCGCTTACGTCCGAGTCTCACAGTCTTGCTGATGTGAAAGCTGTTGCAGCATGTATTGCACCACTCATTTAGGGGAAGTTAGACTCACTGACTTTTCTTTGGAAGGACAGTACCGTGCGTATAAAACCGGGGGAGGGGGAGTAGACTTACTGTAAAACACTGCAAAATCCCAGTTTGGCAGTAGAGTGGGAATATGGAAAATTATGGAATTAAAACGATGGAATCGTTTAAGTTAAGCATATTTTTTCTCTCTCTTTTTTCTGTTGCACATTCTCGACAGGAACTAACATTACCCAGTATATTTTGCCAGGTCACTAACGGTCACTGACTGTCCTCATCTGTTTTATATCACATTTATTCTGAAAGTCTCTAACCTCTTATGTGTCATACTGAACCTAAACGTGAAATTATACAGCTTTCATGGAAAAATTTTAGGCCTACTATTGCACATAATAAATAATGCTTTTATTCTTTCGTAGAATTGCGATATGGCATTCTTGCACAAGGGTCGTTTTTATTATATGGAGAACATGAGAAGAACAAATAAATCATGTATAAATTATTTGGAAAAAAGTTACGATAAATACTTTATGATTATTTGTGACAAACAAGACAACAAACACAAAGGATTCTATATTATTCTTAAGGATATTTCTAATTGGCAAATTACTGCTGCAGTTTTGCAGTTTGATTAAAAAAAAATACAGTTCACATTTTCAACATTTTTTGTACAATCAATAGCCATGACATGACATAACTTTTTATATACACTTATTTTAGGTTCAAAACATAACACACAATTACAATAAACCTTAGACCTATACCAGGCATATTTTAATGAATGTATACCTATGTATAGTTGATCAGTGTTCTTTGATCAGTGGGTTTTGGTCAGTGATTGTTGATCAATGGTCATGGGAATTTGCATAATTAAGATTAAGGAACTGACCTCACAGCCCATTGTTCCTTCAGTGGGCTGGTTTCAGTCATTATACAAATGTACTGTTTATAAAGGTTGGGGAAACCTGCAGTCAGCTGAGACTGAAGAAGTCACTTGGATGAGTGACGAAACGTTTCTCCCACAAAACGCTACGTCCAGATGAACAGATTCAACTTTTGGAGAGTGTAGCACTAATTTTCATTCACTGATGATGTAAAAGGTGAGGAACATGTTTTAGTCATGTTGACAGGAGGTTTATATGTCCCCTTTCATCTTCTTCCACAAAGTGGAATGTATATAAGGCAAGTTGTGATGTTTAACATGAAGGATTCTCAGAGGAATTTCCTTGTTGGAAGACAAACTGCCATTGCTCAGGTGCAGGAGTCAAATCTGAGTTGTGTCGGATGTATTTTGGTTATATAAAGGTATTGCGGGTTACACTTTAAGCTTTTCCTCTGTATGTGTCTCAGAGTAATTTTCGGATCTCTGCCAACTTAGAACATCTGGGCAGTGTGCTCCCTGACTTCAAATATGTTATTGGCAATCCACACTCATGTACCCACGCCCAACACTGAGCCTACTGGTTTCTATACATATCAGTTTTCCAACAAAATGTTTTGTTTAACTGCCAAAACAGTGATCCTCACTTTTTGTCATGGCCTTATGAGCCAGGATGTTTCCTTGAATTGTCTGAGGTTCACTGAAAACAGGAAGTCAGCATGGAAAACAGTGGGGAAAACGTGTGCTTTTGTGTGTATGTGCAAAGATTATTTCATCACTTATTTGAAGTATATGGAAATTAATTTGTGATATTATCAAAAAAATACAAAGATAGATAATTTAAATAAAAGTGTAAATATTTCATATGACACATCATAAAATATACATGTTTAAAACTCGTTGTGTGAGAAGTAAACTGTTTGCTTTTGTGTGCAGTAAACTGCCCCAACTGTTTAATTACTCAAGAACATCTCTTTAAACAGTCTTTTCTCTTAACATTGAGTTTATTTTCAGATCCAGAATACATTAATTTCACATGAAATCTTTATATGATATTGAAACTTTTTTTGTGGTGATATATGTACACAAGAGGGTCCTAAAAGGGCTTTCTTAATTAATGTCTGATTTTTTTTCTCTGAAAATTAAATAATTAACACAAACAACCAGCTGTGCTGTTAGGTTTCCTGTTGGTTTTGTTTCATAGCTTTTATGTTTTCTCCTCAGACATAAAGTGGCTTGGTGCCAAAAGAAAGAAAAGATAGTCTGACGCACTAACCGATCACCTACTGCAGACATGGTCTGTTAAACACGGAACAATCAGGCTTACGCATTGCAAGAAATCTGTCTGGTCTTGCTAGCGCATAGCCATAGAAGACGTTTTTGTTAGAAATGCAGCCTCCTCAATTTTTCTCTTTAGGTTTTTCAAAACACTAACCAATCCTGCATCAGCTATGGATATTAGATCACAAGACTCAGTTGTGTTGCTAACATTGGACAAGCTGAGTCTTTTTCACATGAAATTGTCTGAGAATCTGGATTGCACAACTAACATGTCGGCTTGGCGCAACAAACAAAACTACAGTTGTTTAGAAAGTTTAATGAAGAAACTAGACAAGCTGGTACTCCTCAAGACAACTAGTCATTTCACACTCACAAATACATTATGATACTATCCTGAGTTTCGAGTTCTTCAAGTTCTTTTCTGGTTCAGATGGTACAGTTCACCTGTTTGTGTTTAAAAAGGACTCTCATGATGATTCCTGATGCCTATCAGTAGGTTGTCAGTTAGTATTTTTACAGGTACTTCTCATATATACACATTTTAGGCAGTGTTCTTTCTAAATCTTGGGTATCTTAAATAATATGACATGTCACATTTATATTTTTTCATCATCTCAGACCTTATAAAGCATATGGTGTTTGAAAGTAATCAAAAGTGTTTCTTTTTTTATTAAATCACCTGTGTATGTAAAATGAAATACCATGTTTATATTTCCTTAAGAGGATATACTGAAGAGCTGTGGGCAGTTTCCGCACCCATACATTAAATTCTCTGAATAACGTAGGGTGACCACTTAAACAACAGCAGTTTTTCTTTTATTTGCAAAACTTAATAAACTACCATTCTATTTATTTTCACTTTTAAGACTTAACAAATAAGGGTTTCAGCAGCCCTATGTGTCACGTCAAAAGCAAAAAGGTATAAGAATTCTAGCACACTGGCCTGAGGCTGAAGTTCAAGCCTTATTTTGAAGGTCTCTTGCCGGATGTATATTGTATTTTTACACCCGCTGGCTGCTGCTGCTTCAGCTCTCTGACTAAAATGTCTATCGTCTGTTTTGATAAATTACCTCAGGTATCAAAGATCTGGATCGCTCTGAGGCGGCTTGACAAAAAAGGTTCGTGAGTTTGTGTGAGTTTGTCATCTCATCTGCCGTGATTTTTTTTATTACTAATTGATGTTAGTCTGTGCGTCTGTGTCCATGGCAACCAGCCCCTTTAACAAGTTAGTCTAAATGAGGATTATGTGCTCATATTTTCTTTTTCTTTTTTTCCAGATAATTTAAGTTAAATCCATTAAAAAAAATGTTTACATATTATCTTTGCTTTATCGGGTGATCAGGCAATAGCGTGTTCATAAATAACCCCACCAACCCCCCCAAAGAGCAGGAGCATTTGGCTGGTGACTGTTATTACCATATATTAGACCGCGTGCTCACTTCTAAATTTTTTTTTTTTTTTTTTTTTTAAAGAGACAAAGAGGGAACGAAAATCTGATTATAGGATTACTGGATCCAGCTTTCCCATGACGGCCATAAGAGATAAATAAGCACTTGTGTGTTGAGAGAGATTATAATAAACATGCTAGTTTTTAGATCTGATGCACTGTTAACATATCCAATTAAGTTCAATCCAGTTCAATTTTATTTTATTTATGTAACGTCAAATCACAAAAACAGTTGCCTCAAGGAGCCTACTAACTATGTCCAGCTACTGGCATGTTTTCCACAGCATTACAACATGGCGGCTGTTTTGGCTCATGTTTTTATAAATCATAAGGGAATGCATGATTAACCATTAATAAATGCACTGTTTCCAATTATGTAATGGTAACATTGTAGAAAGTAGACTCTTACATTCACTTTGCTGCAGATGAAAAAGTGGCTACTCTTCGAGAAGTGTCTATTCCCCCAGCTGCTGATGTTACCATCATCGTACAGGTATGCATTCATCCACCCATTGAGTCAGCCAATCAACTTTAAAACCTCAAAAGTTATACATTTAATTCTCACAAATAAGCATTTAAAGCAGACATTAAATTTAAATGTTTAAAATAATCACAGCCCTCACAGCATTTGTTGAGATTTGATTAATCTTTTATGTGTAATTATGTAATTGTTCTCTTGTCATTTGGATTTTTTTGCTTTGTTTTTGGTGTTTTGACTTTGACTTTAAATCATTGATTGTTAATATTATTAAGTATAAACATGAATGTGCTCTGTTGTTGTTTACTTATTAAAATATTGCCCATGATATGATATGATATGATATCACTTTTCAGATTGTCAGCAGTGCTTTTGGGCTGAACTGTTCCAGTGTTGTGTTCAAGGTACATGTGTAAAATACAGTCATTTCTCTAAATGTTTAGTGGAAGTGGTCCATGTACCAAAAATTATTAATGAAAAAATTGAAATTTGTTGGAGCTCTTGACAACACAACAAGCTGATAGGTTTCCTCTGTGTATAGATAAGGAACCATCATGGCCATCTTATCCCTCTGAACAGCTCCATCCCTGCTAACAGCAAGCATGTGTATGTAGTCTTTACACTTAATCACTGCATACTGACAATATATAATCAAGCACTTATCTATTTTTCTTCACAGACCTTATGTGCTTGAGGTTGCAAAGATCTTTCAGCATGGTAATCCATTTGTTTATCTTTAACAGTCAGTAAATGTTTCTACATTTCATAATCCTGTTAATGGAATAACTAAAGCCGATCAGCTTAGCTTATGGGATATACAAAGGCAATGGAATTATGACCAAACCTTGTATTAAATGTGGTTGATCCCCCTCCCAGCACCTCTATTCTGGAAAATGTATTTGCAATGATTCATTTTCTGTAAAAGAAAAAATAACAGAATATAAAGTATTAGATTTTCTTGTCAAGGGACAGTTTTTTAAACAACATACAGAAATTTTAGAAGGTATCACAAATGGAATATCCTAAAAACTACTCTTGGTCAGCATCCACATCTATATATCCTGTCAATGGAACCACAACTTTAATAGTAGCAGTGAATGGACTCGTTTTCCTTTATTTTGGATGGGAAACACATGAAACATATAAAACATGAATCAATTTATCATGGCTAAATCATTCTACAAATAGACTCAGAGGCATTAATTTCCTGTTTAGTAAAGATTATTGACTTCTCTGTTTAAATCACTATAAATATACAGAAAGAAAGATTACTACAATGTGTAGTCCTGAGCAAAAAGGCACTTTTTTGATTTCTGTTCGGTTTCATATTACTTCAGTGTGTCCCAAGCCGAGAACCATCCCCATGACTGTGATCAATAAGACTATGAAAACAAGACTACAGACTATTGAAAGAAGGGTAAGTGCAAGTATTCATTAACGAAAATAGACTACAGTTAGTGGTTTGGCAGTAGTCCACCGACTGATCTCTGAATGAATATATTAACGACTTAATAACAGATGCTACTTGTCTGTAAATGATTTTAGATTGCAATTTTAATTATAGATTCAGAGACTGGAAGACCTTCTACCTCAAGTCAAACTCAGGCGTAATGAAAAACTAACCCAGGTATTTAAACTTTCTAAAAGCAGTGAAATCAGTGAGAAATATAGCACAACCTTACTGAAGAGTTTTAGCCTCTTCATCATATCTCTTAACCCATTAAATCCCAAATTTTTCCCTGCTAAATAAGTGCATGCAATTTACTCCTTAGACATCCCCTACACACAATATGTTTAATTTTTTTTTTATGTCATAGGAGGTTAGAACAGCAACAGTTGTTCCCGATGGGATTAAATGGGTTAATATTACAGTGAGTTTTTAAAAAATCAAACACCTGGTCATTATCTTTTTGTCTGTATCAGGAAATTGAATGTCTCAACCAGAAGTTGAGGTTTCTTCATCAGAGAATGCAGGTAAATCAAAAGTAATTACCATCCAACTTCTGCACACAGGGTAGTTAAGTAACTAACTTAAAAAGTGAAAATCACATTCACATAGTATAAGGCAGGGTAAGATATCCTTTGTCAGTATAAGGAGCAGTTGGTATTCACTGTCAAGTATCTGGTGGACCAACTCCAGTTAGAAGCCAGTGCCTTGAACAAGCACAAACTGACATGAGAATTAATCTAGCGTAATTTTTTTTTATTATAAATTAAAATAAAGCAAAATGTGTGTCTTTCTATATAACTCCTGTGTCTATTATGACATTGGGGATTTGTCTATTTATGGTGTGCTTTACCACACATCTGCACTTTAAATAACGGATTGAGATATGCAACACTTTTATTTACTTTTATTTCAAATGCAGTTGAATATAATGAATAATGTGTGTTAGACATATTTGCATTGTTTACGTGTTTTTGTTTTATGTTGGTTCTGCTCTGATTTGTTGCAGGTAGCAAATTCTCACACATGGAAAGGGGTGTTGATCAGAGCCCCTTTGTGGTAAACCGAGAGCGGCATTTCAACTGCAGAGCAACGATTACAATTGCCATCATGGTGCATCATGTTACTATGTACAGCTGGCTTATGATTTGTGTGCCCTATGTTATTGTGTTTCCAACTACTTATATTATTTATGTTAGGATTTCAAACACCTGTAGCCATCAATCTAGTCACAGTCCTTAAACATGTCCTTAAAAAGGCCTTAAACATTTAGATTACAGACTCATGTTTGTATTCTCCAGGTTAATGCTGATAGTTCTTTAGTGTACTGCTTTTCTGTCTTCAAATGTAGTGAATATATTCCTGTCACCCTAGTATAAGAGCAATATATCTGTAAGACCTTCACTTACTTGAGTAGCAAACAAGTAGCAAACTCATTTTGACTGGTGAACAACGACTTTGACTGTATACTGTGTGTACCTTGAAAGAAATAAAAGAATTGAAGGAAATAAAAATAGTCTGACTGCATTATTTGTTATTTATATTTATTCATTTTGGAACTCTTATGCTCAGGATCTTTGTTGTTGTTTTCTCTTACTGGTTACAAAAAAGACAATGGTTGCAAATGTTGGGCAATTTCCTGCCTTTGTAACAAATGATGCAAGCGCTGAAACCGGTCAGGTCTGTCACACAGTGTTCAGTACTTTTTCTTGTGAAGGGGATTATGCACATCCAATTGTGACATAATATGCAAAGGCTAGGTGGCATCATGGGATTTTATGGAAAACTGTCATTTATTTGTCAATACAAACGCTCAGAAATTGCTCCCTTATTGGTCCCTTTAGGCACTGTGCATTGAACATTTTGATGTTAAAAGTGAGCAGTATAGTTTGTTTTCAGACACTGCTGAATCATCATACTGGACATAACTTCAGTTTACACGTTATCCAAACAAGTCTTAAATGACTGGATTTGAAGAAAAAAATGAATACAGGCACTTCCCTCTGTTTGACAAATCTTCCAATTTTAGACAAAAATAATAGACAAAAAATGTATCTAACAGAAATTAATTTGATTTGTTTTACTAATATGTCTATAACTAAATAAAATACATATCATAAATAGTTGAAAACATTATTTTATTAAAATTACCGTCGATCCATCAAGAAATGTAGTTTCATGTGATCGTCTTATACAGTAGGCGGCGGTGCATCCTCCAGCTGATTCACGTACAACATGGAAATGAAGACACGAAGAAGTAGCATTTTGTGTACAGTTAGCACAAAATGCTAACTGTACACAAATAGGGCATGTTTGCTATGACGGCATTAAAGTTAGATATTGGCGGGCTTTGCTATGTTTTTCGTACCGTTTGTAATAGTTTTTCGTGCTCAAATCCTTCGGTTACAAAAACAGATCAAATAAACAGTCATGTATTAAGTGGGTAATTAACAAGCGGTTAGCCTGCTATCTGCTGCTGCGTGTCTCAGTTGACTGAAATGTCTTATAGACGGGCACTGGTGGATTGTGCGGTGTTGTCTCTGCAAGATCCCTGTGTGTTTTATCCGTGTTGCAGATGCTGTTTCTCCAGGATTGATGTTGACCAGCAGGACACTACGAGGTAAACACAAAGGCTCAGTTGTAGCCGAGAAACGGTAGCATTGTGAAAATCACTTTAGAAACTGTCTGTGCTGAGAGGACTGTCTCAATTAAAATCGAATGGATTTCTTTTAGAAAATTAAAATATTTTTTATACAGTGTATGTTACCTCTGTTACCTGACAGTATATGGATACTGGCCAATCGTCTCTGTGTACCCACCACAGATGCAGATGCTTCAAGTGTGGTTACAAGTGTCTGAGAGAACAGGTGGATTACAGGTACCGTCTCTCACTGAAGGTGGCCCGGGACGGACGTATATTCGGGATAACAGTATTTGGAAACAGCTTGAAACCATTCTTTGGCATTCATGCAAATGAATTACAAAGGTGAGTACAGAGAACCCAATGCAAGGTCTTATTATCAAGACTGAATAACTGTTAAAATGTTTTCCCAGGTTTAGAAGGAGTATATATTGGGTTAAAGCAGAGGCCATGGACACATAAGTTGAGGTCATAGTGTGTGATGGAGTTGGTGTACAGGTTGTTGTTACTTAGGGTTTACTACACCTCCCTCCGAATATAAGAGAGTGGAGAAAACATTAGAACACTAGTGAGTGCTTTGCAGTTCAGTACAACACCAGGACCACCATCCACAAAAATGTCAGAATTTAAGATTTTTGCCAAGTTTCTATTAACCAAAAAAAAGAAGGAAAGAAATGGCAGTGCTATTGTATTAAATTTAACAGGTGTACCTAATAATATGGAGACAGTGGATACATGCTATTTGTTTTGATTTTAGTGGTATTTTGTCAGTTTTGAATGACTACAACGTGTGAAGAACATCTTCTCTGCTGGTTAAGTGAAGAGCTGTTTGGACTTTGTGTCTTTTATAGATTGGTGGAAAACTTGGACAGACCAGTGGAACAATCTACAAGACTCACATTGCTGGTGAAGGCAGTCGAGGACTGTTTCATTGGCAGACATTTCATTTTTGGTATAAAGGTACATTCGTAAATCACGTGTGTAAAAGTATTATGTGATATGCAAGATCAAAAGTTCTTCAAATACATATGAAGACTTAAAAATACGCATTCAACATTTTAGTCACTATTGCTGTTTGGAGGTTTTTAGTTTTCTTTTTATATAACTTGAAAATCAGTGACTTCCTGGTCACACAAATCAGCAGAAATTAACTCAAACTCAATAGTCCAGATTTTTTTTATTCCTGCTGTTACTTTAACATAACATAACATAAAAATGATTACAGAAACATGAAAAGCAATACAAACTATGCAACAATTAAATAATAAACTTCTCTCCACATTTCACAATTTTAGTTTCTCAGTTCACCATTAAAGAAAATAAAATTATAGGATCAACATATGTCCAAAATGTGTTCTAATTATGCTTAATTTATTTTTTATTTTGAGCTTAGCTGTCTGTGGTATCATCTGTGTTGTTTAGGTGATGGAAGCAGAAAGTGCACTTTGGTTTGGAGGACCTGCTCCAAGTAGCTCCAGCAGTAAAAATGCAGCACAGTTTGTTGCTACTCAGATGATTCTTCCCAAAGCAACGGGACTGGGAGGATGCACCGTGGTCAGTTATTATCGGATTCTTCTTCAGAAAGCTTTTCAATCTGAACTTGTATCTGCTGATACCAGCAGAATCACCAGTCTTCCAGCAACAACCCTGCTCCTCATTCATGATCATTCTCCAACTAGCAGCTTTAGTGATGCCACACTATCTGCCTCTCATCTTTTGCCCCGATCACTTCAAAGGTAATGAAATTAAGAAATGATACAATCTTCTGTATTTTGTGTCCAAAAAACCCCTACAAACTAGAGAGTCATGTACTCTTATGTACTATTCCTTTGTAGGGACTACAAAATAACAATAAATGGCTCTGAAAGCCAAAGTAAAAACCACACATATTCTCATATGCTCTTGATATTGACTTCTAAGCATGTGGGTGGAGGTGCTATTACATACAAAAAATGATAATTGATAATAGCTTTTGTTTCCTTCCTAGATTACGTTACAGAGACTGCACCCTTACTCCCACAGCTACATGGCAGCAATCACTTGGACTCGTTACCTCATCAGCAGAGCAGGAAGAAGGCTGCAGTACCCAGGAATGTGGAGATGAAGACAAAAGTCAGGCTGACAAAAGCATAACACCATATCTTGCACAGAGGAGCTGCCAGGAAAACCAAAAAGCTGCAAATGACTTGGCACCTTTTTTCTCATTGCAGCACAGTTTTTATGATAGTGCATCATCTGAGAAGGGAGCTGGAAACAGCCCTAGCCTAAAGACTTGCTTAAGTCCGTCCCAGTATTGTCAGAAAACATGCAGTCCCAAAGAAAAGGAGTTTTCTACTGGACAGCTCACCAGAACATTTTCATCAAGCTCATTGGCTTGGAATTATTTGCCTTTCTCTGAAAGTCTGACAGAGTTTTTATGTGAAGCCAATAAAGATTTTGACACTGATAGAGATATGAAGCAAGTTCAGAATGTTCACAGGAAGGAAGTAAAAGCAAGAAATAACCTGGGAAACAGCAGCTTAATAAGTGAAACATCTTCTTGCCAAAGAAATGCACAAATAACAGACAGGCATTTGCAAGCATTGTTGGATGCCACTAATACGCCTGCAACAAATGGATGCGGCTCACATGATTCAGCCAGCCAAGAATGCAAGAACCCTGTTCTGTTTGTCAAAAGGAGTCAAGCTAGAAACATTTATTCCCTTGGGTGTTATCAGGAGGATGACACAGCTGGTTCACTGTCTTTTCAAAAGGAAGAAGAAGAGCAGCTTGAGGGGGATGCCTACAACTGTTCAGCAGATCTGTTTGGTAGCTCAGTCACGATCAATCTTGAAACAGAGAGGTTCACCATGCATGCAGAAGCCGTCGGTGATGGCATCGAAGCTTGCTCACAGTTTTCCAAGGCAGACGAGCATCATCTGATTTATGAAAATGCGAATGTGACACAATCAACACCAGATAAAGTGAAATTAAAAAGAAGTAAATGCAGGGAGAGTTTGATTCCACAAGACGCAAAAGAATTTGACTTTGTCCCTCCCTCTCAGTCCACACCCATAGTAAAAGGAGGCGTTGTATCATACTCATGTGCTGACTTGTACAAAAGTATGACAGGTGAATTCCGTTCACAGCCTGTCAATGAAAAAAGTTTTAATGCGAATTTACATGAAATGGAGAGTAAAAACAATTCTGTTCATAAACTGAATTGTGGTAATGCTCACCAGGCTTTGCAGAGTGAGACGGAATCTGTCAAAGAAAACTTTGTCTGGAGAACTACATCCAGCAGGCACAGCCACAAACTTACCCCCAAAAGAAAATTCTTGAAACCAGTCGAGCATAAAAACAGTCTGCATCCTCTGCAGCACCTTAGGGTGCAGGGAGAGGCTCTAAACCGCATGTCAATCAACTGTAAAACAAGATTTATTGATGTGTCAGAGTGTGATTGTGAGGACAATGAAGCAATTATTCCTCCTACACCTGTGGGTAAAATCCAACAAAGTGTGCCAATCCGAAAAAGAAAGCTGACAGCCAACAACAACAACTTTGGTTCTATAGAGTGTATGCTGACAAAGACAGAAAATCGTGGCCGTGAAGAAGTTAGCGAAGGAATTCACGGGAGCCAGACATGTGACTGCTCTAGAGATCTGTTCTCTGACTCTTTCTGAGACATTGTGTTGCATTGTATTGGAGTATTACTGCTGCTATTTTTACTCTGTGTGAAACAGAAAAAGATGGCTCACATATTAAACACTATAGATAGGAGAGAGATACTGTCTTGACCTTCAAGTTTGCACTTTGACTGAAAGTGTAATAAATTCTCTTCCTTCACCTTTTTCATCAAATGCTTAGTCTAACTCAATTCCATGTTTTAAATTTTTATGCACTGTTTAGAAAGCGCTTTTAATTGAATGAAATATATAAACATGTTCAATTCCCAACCACACTGCCTGGTCTTATTACGACCTGAGCTTAGCAGCAGTTAAGGTGGGGAAAAATCTCATCAACCACTATGGTTTTTGAAACATGTATAGAATGTGTTTGTATGTCCACATACTTATAGATCCATATTTTTGAAAGCATCACTGTCTTCTTTGAACACATTAAGGCTGTTTTTTAAAGGCTCAAGTGACTAGAAAGCTTGAGCTCACAAGCCTATAAAAAATTATAGCTATTTACTTTAAGATGTTTGTAAGGTTAATATGTAATTAAGTGGGTATTTAATTGCTATCTATTCAAGGACAATTCATTTTTTTAATGTTTTCATTTGTTTATATTAATACATGCCAATATAAATAAAGATTAAATACTATTACAAAAGATTATTTATGGAACAAAGGTCCCCAGCTAGTTTAATGCATGCTTCAGACCACGAAAGCCAACAACACTGTCACATCCTGAAAGCTCTCCAGTATAATTTGAATCACACCAGAGTCCTAAGCAGACCTACTGTTCTCCTGGGTTCACACTGCAGTTGTGCCTTTCGAGGGGTGTTTATGTTGGGATGAGTGTGTAAGGTGTCATGCCAGAGAGCCAAGAATAGCAGCAATGACTACAATGTTCTGGGGGTGTGATCTAAATAGAGAGAGGGAGATGAAGACGATGTTACATTGGTAAAACTGGAAGTGGAACAAGTGAACAGCTGGAGCCTTGTACTGCATGTGTTACAGAAACAAGATTGGCATGTAGTCAGCTGGGTACGGCATTATTGTGTCTGTGTGTGAATGCACGTGCCTCTTTGGTTGGTACTTAAAAAAGGAAATGTTATCTTAAAAGTGTATATGTGCACAGCTTAACTGATTTTGGAAAACTCATGTGAATACATGTGACATGTGAATTCGCTGTTCATTTGGTTTCGCAAATGATTATGCGTGGGTGTATCACAAAGTCTTGGTATGCCAGACAGGTGGTTGAGACTGAAATATCTCTAAATCCCATGTACCATGATGTTAGTAATGGCCATGTGACGATACCTACGATCCCACTATATGTTAATCTACTTGATGCAATGGTAGAAAATTGCTTTCGGGGATCTCCTGCTTTTATTATATTTTTTTTTTCCACTAGCAGCACAGGCCAAATGAGATTATTATAGGAAACAAGTCAGTTTTTGGTTTACTCCCATGCTGCTTAGTTGAGATGTTCTTGGTGTTTGTGATAATCATCAAAGTCCATTATCAGATCAGAATGAAAAAAGAACCTGTTGGTTTTGATTGTTGTTTTTCTTTTGTTAACCTTGCCAAACGACATATTCAACATTATGCTTTGATGTCCTCCAGCAACCATGGTTAACAGCCAGCTAATAATGGCCTAAGGGAAATTTTCAGTCACGGATGAATTCCAGGATTTGAGCAGTGTATTTTTACAAGGCTTCTTCTTGTGGAGAGATGAAAAACAGACCATGTACTTTGTGTCCAGAGCTTTATGAGTACTTGACAATTTCTTTGTGAAATTTTGCTTTGGTGCCTGTTTTTGGATTAGGTCACAGTGACATCCAGCTACTACTGCAATGCGGTTATTCTGCTATCTGTTGTTAGCTGCTTCATTAATAAAAAAAACCCTAATGTATCCTTTAGTTTCAGTAAGTGTAATTACATGATTTATGCAAATAGGAAGCACAAAATGAATGTTTTCATATTCTGAATGAATGTGGAAATGCAAATGTGATGATTCAGGACTAGCAAGTATTGAAATTTGCAACTTACTGCACTAGTTTACATAAAATATAGGCGATATAAATGGGATTGTTTTTGTTTCCATGTAAATTGGTCCTTAGCCTTTTGAGGCTTTATGAGTAAAGCCCCATAACATGACATTGTTCCAAAACCTGCAGCTGTGTCTGTGAGCAAGGGAGACACTGCGTTTGCATGCAGCAGTACAGTACGTGAGCTATGTCACCAAGCACCCAGTGAATGGAAACATTCAAAGCTGCGGTGTGCCAAGCTTAAAGTACGTGTGGTACTCTGAGAGAGAAAGGGGTGCTAGGGGCTGAGGGGCACGGTTACATAATTCAAACAATTATTATATAGGGCAGATGGATTAACTATTAAAATTCTGTTTTTGTTCATACTATGTATATGCTTTTTTTTGACATTCTTTAAAAATGTGGCTGCAGTGAGATGCAGAAATCATGAGACGCAAACACAGAGTCATGCATTAAGAGTCACCTGGCTGGAGTTGTACTATTAATCATACAGTGATGTCATGCACCTCAACCATTAGCCAACTATGAGATACAATACTTTGCTTGATACTTTGCCTGTTCATTGTACCTACATTGCATTGTGGCACTTGATAAGTAATTAATTACCCCTAGAGATCAATAAAGTTTCTGATTCTGATTCTGATTGATGACTTCACAGTGCGCTACAATACTAAAACTACTAATGTTAAAGCAGAGATTTTTAACACCTGGCAAAATATTCATTTTCCATTTTCTTGTACTTTTATAAACATGTTTTAATGAAACTGATGAAATAAATACAGTAAATATATATATATATTTGGTTTATATGCATGGTATACTTTGAAAAATGAATATAATTTGTAGCATATACAATAACTATGCACTTAATTCTTCATACTTTTAATATTTCATAGCAGCTAAGCATTTTTCAGTCCTTGACCTTCCTGCGACATTAAGGGTTGTAACCACCTTTTTAGTGCCACTGGACTTATTTTTATTATTTACTTTGTGATGCAGTAGTAGTGCTACTGCATAATTTTTAGGTTAAATGTCCTGCTGCCTTGTGGACGGAGGTGTGGCTGTAATATTAGAGAGCTAAAGAGATTAGAAAGGCGTGACAGGCACATGGTGTGGAAGGGTGGAGAAATGGCTTAGTATGGCGTTGTCAACAAAACGTCAGCTGAGGGGGACTGGCTCATAGTCCTGACACTGGAGAAGCTCCCCTCTGTAGAATCAAAGCAAATAGAAAAACTTAAATACGTCACACTTTTCTTTTTTAGTGCAAATCGAATGCTTTTCCCTAACTTTACCATTTCAGCAGAAGACTGGTGGAGACTCAGAGCTAACAGAGTCATTGATGCTTTGATAACAGATTAAAATCAGCTGTGCACTCTGAATGTCCATAGTTCACGTTCATTGCAGACTATTTCATAACTGTCCATGACCTCTGACCTCTCAACAAAAATAAAAGCTCCTTAAAATAGTTCCTGCTTCTGTTCAGTTATGGGTATGAGGGACTTGATAGAAGCTTGCACTGTCTTTTGTCTGATGTGAATACAAATATTGGTTCTGATTGCTTTAGTTCTGTGGTATCTTGTTGGCTGCCCGTGGGCTGGTCTCAGTCCTCTCCCCAAAAGAGGCTATGGAGATTCTGACGTTAGATGCTAGCACTCCTTATAAGCACCTGTCCATTCACGTCACGCCATGCTCCCAATATGAAAAGCGTGTGATTGTTTTCCGAATGAGACAGTGTGCATAGATAGTAAAGTGGTACTATATATCCTGCATACACAGTTCTTTTCTTCATTTCGCTGCAAGCAAGACAGCCGGGGTTTGTTATTTTTCTTCCAACATAATATGGAGGTAAGGGATCATTTTTCCTAATGTACATTTGAAATAGTATGTTTGATAAGTTTAATAGTCAAGTATAAGTTTGGAGTTCAGAGTAGATTTTTAGCATTTTTGTTGTATATAAACAAGAAACAAACACATTTATTGACAGCTGTATGTATATGAAGTCTGATTTTTTTCTTATGTGCTTAAAGTAGTTGTATAAATCCGGGACACCTTGTAAAGAAATGTCTTATGATTTTAACAGCTTATAGAGTTAAAAGAAAGGCAGTCTGCTTTTATATTCTTCATGTGTGCACGTTTTTTAATTTGGCAAAAATGGGGACATAAAGATTTTAACCAGCACTAGAATAGATGTCCTTACCAAGTTTTAATATCTCTTGGATAGTGCATTTTAGGACAAAATCTATAAAGCCATCAGAGAAAGCACTAAAATATGCTTTTGATAGTGAAATGTTCAAGAAGCGCTCACAGCTTAGTCCTTCTGTTCAAAGTGGCCTAACCTTGCCACTGTTCAGTGATGGGTGATACAATCCAAATCCAATCAATACAAAAATGTAACCCTGTTTATCTGAAGCAAAAAAGACGCTTTTTTGATGGCAGTGTGAGCAAAATTATGAGATCTATTTACTCTTTGCATTGACAAACTGCAAGTGATAAACTGACAAAACCTGGTAATTAAGGAAGTGTAATATTACGTGGACAGTGGAATCATCTTATTAGCTTCAATGCACTGATTTTGATTATTTTTTTTGTTACCTGGTTAATGTTGTGCCAAGTGTATTTATGAACGTGTTCGTACTAGTACTTGATTTTAATAAGAGAGAATCTATTTTTACTGACTGCTCTGTACTCTCCAGGTGGCACCTTGTGCCCAGGAAGTTGGTAGACATGCAGCATTACTGTTGGCTTATCTGAACTTGCAGAGAAAACAAGGCCAGTTTTGTGACCTTGTGCTCAGACCGGGACAGAACGCAGGTCAACTTTACCCTGCACACAGGTGAGAAAAATAAGCTAATAACAAACAAACACTCCAACATATACATATTATCAAACTGCCCAATGATATCGTGATTATCATAACAGTGTATGTCTTACATGATGTTCACCATTTTAGACCTCACAACAAAACTGCTCTTTGTTCCCCCAGATGTGTGCTGGCAGCCTCTAGTCCAGTGTTGGCATCTGTCTTGTCCTCTGCTGGCGCTTTGGTGGAGCTGCAGGCCAAATGTCTCTCTGACTCTGTATTAACACCTCTTTTGGACTATATTTACACAGGGGATTTGCCCTACAGTTACAGCCAGCAACAGTATTATAGTCTGCTCACAGCTGCCTGCTACCTGCAGATGGATGAACTACAAAACGCTCTGAGGGCTCAACAGCAGACTGAGGTTTGTGCTGCAAATGGCGCAGAGGCTTCTGCTGAAGCTGAAAAGAATTCTTATAGGACAACTGTGAACACCTCCCCTTATATGCCATCAACATGCAGCATTTTTACCTTTAGAAAACCTGAAGAAACGGACAACTTCAGTGAACAAAATATGACAACTTCACCAGAGAGAGATATTCAGTATCAGGATTCAAACAATGTGGAACCATTTAGTGAAAGTCAGATGCTCTCAGCTGCTATGGATTGCAGTACTGATGAAGTAGAAATGGATACAGGTAGAAATAGCAGAGACCACTACAGTGGAAGGGATGTAAGGACTTTAAGCAATCCAAGTGCCCCCTGTGGTATACTTGAAAGAACTGAAAGGAGCACAAATGCAGGACATGCCGGACAAGCAACTTATCTAACGCCACAGCATTTGACTCTAAATGTCGCTAGCATTGCTGAAGTGCATCACACGTCTAAAGTGGACAAAGAGGTGGAAAACGATCGGCTTAATCCAGCTGGCATCTGGCAAAGGTACACAGATGACACTCTGGTGAGGACAGCTGAAAATAGGAAGAGCTCATCCTCATCCCCACATTCATATTGTGGGGCAGTACCTGTCATCTGTCACAGCAGCAGAGCAGCTATCCCCCAGCTGGCAGATGTGTCTCCTGTGTCTCCTTTCCATTCAGCCCTCCAGGATTCAAGCAATTCCAGCAGGTCTCCAGTCTCTCGCTCAGCAAGCATAGAAAATGACAGCACTGTTGAAGGTACTACATCTAAATGCAAACGTCAATATCAAGCACAGAGCCAGGAATACGGCCACAATAAAAAACACACTGTTACAGAAAATCTGAATAATAAGGATAATTTAGATCAATGTGCTTTACAAGATTTATGTAACAAATCCAGCGGAGGTAGATCTGATTATGACAACAGCAATTCAGATCATTTTATAATGCAGGGAAATGAATGTGTTGGCAGAGGATCATCTCACTTTACCAACAATAATGATCAGCATGCTTATTGTGATTCATTTCAGAAAAATACACACAATCTTAGAGAAGATTCAGTGCTGCAGAGTAAGGACTGGAGCCAAGAACTGAAGCATAAAATTGATCTCACGTTTGATGATTTCTCAACCAAACAAAAGCAGTTGGATTTCTTTGAATCCTACGATGTCAGCAAATTGGCAACAGCAACAGCGGAACCAGGAGATCTGAGAGCTGAAGTTCCACTTATTGCTCATCCTGTGGAGGGCTTAAACACAGGAAATCTAGGTCCAGAGGCAGAGGTGAAAGAGGAACACAGTTACTCTAGTAGAGTTCCAGCTGAAAGTGATATACAGGAGAGCCACTGCAACTATGAACCAAAGAAAAGGTACTTAAATATATACAGAGCTGACACAAGTGCAAACAATGCTCCTTCTAGCCATGATCCAAACTACAGTCCTACAGCTGTGGAAACCAAAGAATACCATGCTGATAGCTTCCCTACATCTCTGCAAACTGAAAAGACCTCAGGCACTGACATCACAGAATCACATTCGATCTTTACAATGCCTGTGGACAGAAACATGTCTGACACCAGTGTTGACAGTGCTGTGGGTCACTCTTATCATGGACATCTTCGTTATCATTGCCTACAGCATGATGATATGCAAGAGAATGTGCACTTATCACATGGAGGTTCTGATCACAAACACTCCCACTCAAACCACTTTGATGATTCTGATGGTTCAAGTGAGGAAGAAGACTTTGGTGCCTTTGAGAGTCCCCTAAAGCAGCACTACAGCTCAACAGAGACTACAGACCAGTTTCTTCTCCTGGATATTAGCACAAGACCTGCAGAACTGTTAGTATCCTGCAAACACCGATCTGGCACAGAAGAGAAAGGGGATATGTTTGAAACTGGAATCTGGGCACATGATGGAGCAGAAAGGAACGAAAAAACATCTGTAGCATCTGTTGACATGAAAACAGTTACGGCTAGGGCTAAATTTGGAACTGGGAGATTTGATATGGGTGGCACACACTGGGCTGCAAAGACCAATCCTGAGGAAAGAAAAACTGTTGTTCAAAGTAGTCCAGCTGTTGAGACTATTCAAAATTCTTGCGTTGTGTCTGAAGTTTCCAACCTTAAAGAAGGTGAGAACCAAACCATTACCTCGACACACTGTTCACCTCCTGGAGTGTCAGACTCCATGCAACCCTCTGTGTCTTTTTGCATGGCATCTGGCCTTTCAACCAGCATGCCAACCAATAGATCAGCTCATCTGTCATCTCCTGTTCACCACCCTTTCCAGTGCTCTCTATGCGACCGTTCCTTTAGCCAGCGAGGTTCTCTAAATAGACATGTGCGGAGCCACCTTGGTGTAAGGCCCTTCCCCTGCCCCTGCTGCCCTATGACTTTTTCACGCCAATACCGTGTCACAGAGCACATGCGTGTTCATCAGCGATGTACCCCTGGGAATGATTTTCAAAAGCCCTCTGCCTCATCAACTTGAGACTTTGAGGAAAAGCTAGGAAACTGAAATGCATTTTTCATTATAATATAATGTGTGTTAGGATGACAGTTTTCTTTAGTGTCTTGCAAATATATGTAAGACAGGGAATTTTTTACATAATGTTCTATTTTTAAAATCGGAACTTGCAGCTGAAAGTTAGTCACTATAATGCAGTTAATATAGGCTATTCTAAATAAGCAAAAAAGCAGGAGGCCAAGAAAGTAAAGACAAATAAATGTTGTGGATCTTAATCCTTTAATATGCAGCAGTAGGTAACCCTGTTGATTCACAGCTAGAGCGTCCTAGGTTCAAACCAGGGCAGGGCTCTCCTGTTTGGAGTCTGTGCATTTCATTCGACCCCTGGGATATCTGGTTTCTGTCACCAGCAAAAACAAGTGTTCTTGCGCCCTTGACAAAGGTAATAAAACTGGTAGGATTTGTTTCCCATAATGTGTTTAGTGTAGAGAATTAGTTTTCCTACAGCCATTAAATAAAAGAACCTATTAACTGAACATAGTGCAAAGGCACCATATCAAATGCATAAACAGAGAATGAATCCAATGAAATACATTTTTGAATTTGATGCCAGCAACACATTAAGAGCAGAGTGAGAGACAAGGCCATGTTGACAGTGATGCATCATCTCTGATATCAGAAAGCCTGTATAAGTATTTGGCAGCTGAGGTAACTAAATGCTGAAGTTTTAAAGGCAATATGTTTTCCATTCTTACCTTAGTGAAAGATTTTAGCCTGTCTTTTATTGTATTTGTTGTATTTCATGTGTTGTGCCAAATTTTCGGATGGTAACAGGTGTGGACTATTGGCAGGCCACTTTGCCAACCTCTTTTAGTACTCTTTAATTGTTGCAATGTGATTTTGACACTCACTTGTTGAAATGAGCCTTTCCTTACAAGGGTATTCCTTTGGATGAGAGGACTTATTCCAAAACCTGTATACTAATCCACTAATACACCTCTATACCATGCAGTACCTTGAAATGTGCATTGATAACAAACCACATGGCCCCACTTCTCTTTACTGCAGATTTTGTTTTTCATATATACATGTGTGCATGTGGGGATGTTCTTTTTTTAATCTTTGCATTTTTTTCCCCTAACATTTGTGAATGCAACAACAAATCTTGTGCATAAATATTCCTGAGCCTATGCAGTTATTTCCAGTACAGAACAATGTTGGTTTTAAATGCAGTTCTGCTTAGCTGCCATGTCACCATTGGCCTTTGTGAATATCTCTGCATACACAGATTTTTCCAGATTTTCTGTATCTTTCAGTGATAATATGTAGCTGTGTCTTAAATAGCAAATACTGTTCTTAAATTGTCTCTTACAGAGTTGTGAATTCCTCCATTCCTCTGAAAGATGTGTCCTCTTTTTCTGTTCATTTTATAACCAGTCATGTTGTTTAGTCATCGTCTTCCTCCATGTCACCCTATCCTAGCATTCTCCTGTTACCCCTAAATTTGCATGCCCTCCTTCATTCTTCACCATTTTTAAAAAAATTGCCCCATTATAACATTTGCTGGCATCAAATTTAAAAGTATACAATTTTTAACAGTTGATATATTCCCTTTTTACTATTTTAAGCTAAATATATGATATGACTGATTTGCAAATCAGTACGAAACCCAGAAGCAATTGGCAGGCAGGCACAGAAGCAACCTGGAAAACAAGGTGGCATTTCCCTGCAAACTAAGTGTAGAACAAATGAATATTTTATGTTTATATAGTTGATATTTCACAATAACAATGTGAAAATAATGGCCAAATCTACAGATAATACCATTCTGCAGCTTCCCTCTACTTTATCTGTTCGGCTTGCAGTTTACTGCACTGGCAGCTATTGCATACGCATATCAGTGTAAAACACTCTAAAAGTATACTACTGGCACCAAACAACAGACAGATACCATCTCATGCACAAAGTAGATCATTTAGTATCTAAATAATAATAATAATAATAATAATACATTTTATTTGAAAGCGCCTTTCAAACCACTCAAGGTCACTGTACACAGTAGAATAAAAGCAACATAAAAGCAAGCAGATCTAAACAGACTGACTTTATTAGAGACCAAACCAAGTAAAACTCAATAATGACTTCACATTCACCAGGTAGCCAGAACCATGACATTTCCACTGTGTGTGTGAGATTTAATTTAAAGATATTACCATGTCAACTATCTGGCTGGTACATTATATTCCAAAGTTGCTTTCATGGCTTTTCACTTCCACAGGTACCAGAGCTGTCTAGCCTAATGCAGAGAGGGAGACACAGAAATATTCTATGCTCTTATTAACTTTGCATGTTCAGCCAGTAAGTAGTCTACTAAGTCTTTGCCATAATGTTGACTTCATTCCATTTAGTGTTGTGATTCTGAATCTCTCTTTTTTACACATGTATTAGTTATATGTCTCACATAGTGTTCCCTGTAAGAGAGGACAGCTTGTTGGGTGTCACAGTGTTTGTGCCAGTGGTGTGAAACATGAGTCAAGGGCAGCTCTGAGGTTCTGTGCATGTTCTGTCTGGTCTATTCCAAAATATTTCTGTTAGGGACAGTAGGGTGAAAAAGGGTCATATTATTTGGTATCTTACACCTGGTATGAACTATTGGTACCTTTGATAGGTAAATAAATATATAAATAAAAGGGAAATGCAATTTATCAGAGGTGCTTTAAGTTCCTAAGATTGTGTTTTCATGTTCTGAAGTTCCCGCCTATTTGAATTTTTTTTTTTAAAAAGGTGGGTTATTAACTTGTGATGCTACAAAAACAAACTATGTAGGACATTTAATTGTGTACTTATGATTAATAAGGACTGCTGTTAATATTTTTTTCATTATGCTAATGTAATAGTTTGGGCTCTATGGCTTTGAAACATTAGCTGTGAGATGAGCAGTCTCCAGGTAAAATCAACCAGATGATCTAAGAACACTGGAACAGTCAAACTGCAAAGTGAGACAAAGAGAAACATTTCTGATAAAAACAGATGTAATTAATTTTGAGATCATTTAACTTTAATATTATAAGAATGTAACATTGTACATTAACTGCATTAAAAGGTTTCATGAAAAATGTTACGATACCTTAAAAATATTTGTGTGTGTGTGTGTCTTTCTTGCAAACATCCTTTCTATCTCCTTTCTGTTTCTTTACTAACATACAAACACACATATATCAGCACACATTACAAACAAATGAAATTAGTAGGGAAATATGAAAAAAGGTGCAACACATGCAATAATGCAATTAGTTAATTGTATTAATTTTATACGGAACCATCAGAATATCTGCTAAAACTCAGCTGAGGAGGTGCCCCAACAGAATTAAATGGCAGTATCTAATTAATTAAGGTAAATTGGCCCAGTAAATAAATTTGTAAATAAATTTGATTTATTAAGGATAATATTAGCATGTGACATGGAATATGAACCATACTTGTATGAAACAGAATATTAATTTGTTCCTTATTGATTTATCCAGTTTATGTTAGGCCATACACCATGCAATTTCAAAACGATGTACTGAGTCTGTCCCTTTAGCAAACTAAAACTAAAGGGTTTGTTTATACAGTATATATATTTCTTCTCTTAATTTTTCACACTTCAGACAGTCCTCTTGTGCTTGCTATTCAACTGACGAATCAGGCGATGCAGTAGTCATCACTACAATGGCCTAAAGGAGGAGAAAAAATTATTAGCGTAACTTGACCTTTTGCAACTTTTTAAAACAAATATTGGGGGATAAGTTCCTCGTAGGACATTCCCAACACTAAGCAATGACTGCAGTGTGTCCTCTTACCTGGGTTTTTGTGGATCGCAGGGCAATGCCAGCCAGAGCTGACATTACAATGAAAATAATCGCTACAACAAAAGTGTAGAACACCAAAATTGCTTCCAAAGCCATTCCCATGTGCTAAAAAAAAGTTTGACATTAAAGAAATGAAATACACTGTTACATTGCATTTAACGCTATATTATATTTAATTTAATACATTTAAGAATTTAATAATTTATATTAAATTTAATTTAAAGCTCCAGTCAAAATACATCATGCTGTCCAAAAGATAGGTAAATAACAATAACAATAACATAGACATAAAACCTGAGGCTGAGTTGGAATGAATTACTCTGTGCTGGAAGTTGGGTGCTTGTACATTGTATAATGGTATATAATGACTTACTATAACAACTAGACTAAATGAAACTTGACCTCTCTTTAGATTTGCAGTCAATGTTTTCAATGGATGGCACCATCAGCATGAAAACAGAAATATGATAAAACAATCACCTGGTAATTTTCCATTGGTTCAGTAAATGAAAAGTTTCCATTATCATAAATGTAATCTAGGTGGTAGGAATATGCTTCTATGTCAGGCAGGATGTGTATTAAAGTCCAGCATGCGACCAGTATGGAGACAATGCTCAGAGATAACGAAATGGTTACCTGCAGACACCAACAGACAAAGATGGGGGTGATACACAGTCATGTGAAAAAAAAAGTTTCCACTGGAGTCTATGCAGTTCTGTGAAAAACTGAGTACACATGAGAACCACTTTTAGCAGCAATAACTTCAAATAAAATGTGAAAAAGAAATCACAACCTCAAGGCACTTTGTAAGGTAAAGAATCTATAGAATCTTTAGCATAAGGGAGAAATCTCCAACAATCAAATGATATGCTCAGAGCAACTTCTTAAGAAAAAATCCCATTATATTGAGGTTAGTAAGCATTTGTTTATGCACAGCTCTCTTAAGGTCCAGCCACAGCATTTCAGCTGGACTGAGTTTTAAACTTTGTCTGGACCATTGCAGCACCTCAAGTATTTTTATTCCCAGTTTCTTTCATGTAGCTTTGCTGGTGTCCAAGGTTATGCTGTGAAAAGGCTTTCTAATGGAAACCCTTCCAAACAAACTATTCTTGTTCAAGTCTTTTTCCAGTTGTACTGTCATAAAAGTTAACATTTAACATGCTAACATAGAACTGTAGTATAGTTTGTTTGTTGCGTGATCTGACTTTGGGGTGAATTATATGATGTCCATATAGTGAAGACTGTTGCATCGTGTCTGAATGCTCCAGACCAGCAAACTGCCAAAACATCTACTTTTACAGAGATGCTCAATTAATCAAGTGCATTTACAGCACTACATACCCTGTTTATTTCTATGGAAGCAGTAAAGGTGTAATTTATATTCATAATTGTTAAGCTATTAACAATGTGAAACTATAAATCAAACTACAAATAAAGCTATAAATCAGTGTTGATGATAATGCAATATTAAATTCTAAGGCATCAATAAACACTTTTATTTCAAGAACTCTCTTGTTCAATATCTAGTTCTAGTATAATTTTGCTATAATATAACATTCATGATATTTCAGTAGAACTTACTGTTTTCTTGGTGGTGTTGTGTTCTGCCAAAATGTATGTAATTCCACATATGATTAACTATGACAAGAAAGAGAGAAAGACAGATTTATTACACATCCCATGTGTTGGATGGTTGTACAGTGACAGGAAAGCAAACACTGACACTGACATAAAGTGCAATATAAATTCTGAATATTTAATACTTATTAAGTTGTGCTAGAAAAAATATTGAGTCATGTCAAACTTCCCAAGGCACTATTTATTATTCCCTTGTTGAACTACCAACCAGTGTCCCCAGCAGGAAGCCTGGTGGGATGACTGTCCATATATGCATGTGGGAGTCTTCCGTGATCGCAACGGATATGATAAAGAAGGATGCACCCAAGATCAGCACAATTGTCTAGGAGAAAACATAAACAACTTTTAGCATGATTTTGTTAGCTATGTTTTATTCTCTGTGGCAATATAAGCCTCAAGTTCTTCTCAAATGTGGAAAGATACTGAAATGAAACAAAACAACAAACATTCATGGGTATTTGTGTATGTGTCAGTGTCTTACGCCAATAATTTTGGGTTGTCCCTTTAAGAAGTGGTGTAAAGGTTTTGTGCCCCCCACTGAGGCACCTTGAGGATTTCTATTATTCCCACCTGGATCACTCACAGAAAGGAGCTCAGCAGACATCTAACCCATTAACACACAATGGTTCGCAATCATTATTCTCAATCAATTCTTAACAAATGCATGTATCAAATCTCAGATTTATTATCTGAACACTAAAATAACAATGCTTAACTTAACACAGGAAAAATAAATCATAGTTCCCATGAAGCTCTGGCAGCATGTTTGCAGCTAATGGGATTTCTTCTTATGCCAGCACAATATTTTTTCACTTTTAACCATAATTATACACTACGGCATTCATTTTTAGTTTTATCTTAGGAGATAAAAGCTCCCGGAGCCCATTTAAGCTTGTTGAAAAGCCCCAAAGCCCAGAGATCCAAGTTACAGATGCTGCTGAAAGAGCATGGAGTCTGCAACAGATTAGCTACTAGCAACTAACCAACAATAGTCCAATAGACTGGCTGCCTGGTGCTTCAGCTTGTTGTCTGTAACTAAGCAAGTGTAGACAGTAAGCACATTCACGACATAAGCAGAAGCACTGTACTATAAACCCTTTATTAAAAAAGCGAAAATCTGCTGTTCCACCAATCCACCGACACCCAAAAGCCTGAGTCCGCTTTAGGCTACAACTGTACTTCATTTTGAAGTGACTGCCTACGAAATAAAGTTGTTTTTTTTGTTTTTTTACCAAGCAAAGAGAAAGCTAGTAAACGAGAAAAAACAGACCGTAGGCAGTTGTGCAGTCAGAGCTGTAGTTCAGTGTGGAAGCTTTTCTCACATCAGGTTCACATCTGGGGCAGTTTATGGGTAATCTCTGGACGATCACATCATTTTGAACTTTGTTTTTCGGGAGTGTTTTTCTTTTTTTCTCCCCATTCCTCCAAAGTGTTTACTTACTAGTCAGTTTTATGTACTGAACAATCAGGTGGACATAATGATCATTGTTATTTTTTTAATTTTAAGCACATTAATATTCAGATGTGTAAATATGTGCACATACATGAGAACAGACATACATCTTCCAACAAAAATCTTTTTTAACTAATTATAAACACTTTCACTCTGTGCAATGTGCTGAATCGACTGTGGTTCAGTTTGGCAGTCAGAAATGATCGACTCCTTAAAATCGGGTCAAACTTTTCGTCACTCCAGCCAAAGCAGCAGAGGGGACGGGTGAATTGTTTCTGTGTGGGGGCTAAAATGGGGCAGGGCTACAATGAAGAAGTGGACTGTGATGAAATAGCCTGAGAGAGGAAAACACAGGAAGAGCTGATTTCCTGTTTAGCTACATGCTGTTTGGTGTCGTGCCAGACAGAAAAAAAATCTAATTGAACAGCAGAAGTTTGGGAAGGATAAAGTGTTAAAGTGATAAACTGGTAAGGAAGAAAAGGAAATGGATTGGCAGGACTGAATTTTAAAATATAAAACAGATGTGGTTTAATAACAAAAAGATTAAAAAGATTAAACACTTCCTTCCTGTCTGTGGTAGAATAACTTTTATTTTACTGCAGCACACTCATGAGCTCTGCCTCTCAAAATTAGTATATTATAATATAGAACCAAAAACAGTTCAATAAAAGCAAAAGTACAAATTTAAAGAAAGCATTATGAGGAGCCTATAGGCAATGTTGGCTGTTTTTTTCTATTTCTGAGGTTAAAGGAAGAATTAGGAACTTACACAAGAAAACAATCAAGCACTGCATGCAGAGCCAAAAAAGTGTAACACAAAATCAATATTAATTTTAAGTTTATTAAAGATGTGTCCATTGTACAGATTGAATTACAGTGTTAACAATGGCTTGCACTACATACTGGTGGCCTGTTGCTTAGAGCCAAAAACATAACATTTACATGGGAAGCAGCAAAGTAATCATCTAAATCAACACAGAGACAGAGTGAAAACTAGTCAACAGTTTTAATGAATCTTTCACAGAAAGAAATTAGCAATCACCAAATAGGATTTTCTTTAAAAATGCTGGAAGCAAAACTTGAATTTTGACACAATGATCTCATCTCCTTTTTTTCTTCTTTTTCAGAGCAACATACCTCCTCAAAAGATCAGGCGACAACACAACAGTCATTACTTAAGAGCATGCGTTCTGAGCATCTTTTTCCTCTGGCACAAATTACACTGGACTTCCCAAAGACAGTTTTCCGTTAAATAAAAAATTAATTCCTGACTTTCTTTTAAGTTAATCACAGTACACAGAGTATCTGTTATTACAAACAGTGACAGTATAACCAGGTGAATCACAATCAGTCAGATTTGTTTCTGGCATTCTGGTATTTCAGTACAAGACACATGAACATATACTTGTGTACTAAAAATATACTTGTTAATTTCAAACTAAAAATCTAATGAAGTACTCTGGGAATAAATCTTTATGCGATTTAAAACCAGTTAGGCAGTGGAAACATATCTGTTTTTGTGAACAGTTGAGGTTTTATGTTGGTTGCCATTAACGCCTCAAACCAGAGGCAGAACTAAAACAACTGGGTGTTTATTTATCGCTTCAGTGGTTGCGTGATGAAAATGGCAACTCTTAGTTGACTTAAAAAGAGATTTGCCTTGAGGCCTGAAAATGGGTGAGTATTTGAATGAGCACCAGCAGCAAGGTATTTTAGACAATATACTGATTCACAAGAACTTTGAAAAAAACTTGTATCATAGTTCATACGGTCACAAAAAATATTATGTTAACACCATACGCAGTGGTTTTCCCATTTTAAGTAATATAAATTAAAAGAGAGGTTTACATTAGGCATAAAAGTTGTTTAGTGGATGTTATTAGATAAGTGATGAAAATACAAACGTCTGATAACAGACAAAAAAAACCATATGTACAAACTACAAAAAATAGGCATGTTTCATACAAAAATTTTACAGAATCTGAATACTCTTCCTTTACTTTCCCTCTACAGGACAGATAAGTGCTTTACACGAAGTACACTAACCTGTGCAATATGTCATATTGCATTACAAAACTGAAAATATACTTAGTGTTAAATTAGCTTATGAAGCAATTGCATTGATGGGCATTAGTTATTAGAATAAGTAGAGAGATTCGTATATTACATTGTACGATATCACAGAATTTCCTTTTTTGTACATTTAAAAACAACAGATAGAAACAGACAGAATTTCATTGCATTGTCTTGCACTTGTCTTGAATATAGTCACTGAAGACTATAATATGTGCCATGGCCACATGTTTCACAGTAGCACGGTCAAAAGACCACACACTTAGCTTTACTTTGCAAAGGAGTTTGGCACAGGAGATTTTTGCATACCCTATTTGTGCTATTTTTGCATGCTCTGGATGGTTTTACCATATATAGTCTGCATTTTCTGGTGCAAAATGTCCACTGTACTTGAGGTCAGAAAACAGCCTTTAGCCAAATAGAATCTTATTTAAAGCTGTACTCTAAGTACAACTAATACTGCATGAGCAGAACAGAAACCGCAGCAAAGGACCCATCTAGGATTTCAAAGCTGAACTAAATTGGCAGTTTATGTTTTATTGTCTGCTATATAGGCAATAGTTGAAATAGTTGATTTACTAATTGATATCTTTTGGAATATACATGATGGGTGTAGGTTAAAGGCAAGAATGGTAACCAGTCGAAGGAATCAGTTAGTTCTGCCTTGGTGCCTTTAGAGAACCAACAAACATGTTTTGAGAAACATTTTGTTGCATAACAAAAAAACTAAAAAAATATAGTACTCATGCTGTTCGTAAGGTTTACCTATGTGTATGTATTTGAGTCAGTACACTTGCAAATGTGAGTTAGTTTAATTCCCAAACAGCTGCTGAATTTCATCACAGAATTGTTTCGGTTTTGTTTTTTTTGTTTGTTTGCGTTTTTAAATCTCTTTTCTTGCTTTGTTTTTCACTCAGCAGTCTTATTAGCAATTGATCCTAAGGTTGTTATTTTTAGTCCTCTGTTTTTATCTCCGTCTCCCTGACTACTTTTGTTATCACTCCTAAATGTTAGCACAGCTTGTTTCTGTGGGTGTACGGCAGAAAAAAAACAGTCATTTCCTTTGAATTAGTAGTCAGTTATTTTTCTAAGTATCATCTGTGAGTTAAGGAGCCATCTTGATTTACCATATTAGGAAAAGCTTGATGGCTTCATTCATCTTCACATTTATGCTGCTTCATGCTAGGTTCAGCAGTTTCTTCAGCTCATCTTGGCTGGCTGTGGGTCTTCCTCTCCCTGAATAGTGCCTTCAGGAAGTACTTTGTTCCAGTAATTGCATTGGTCAAAAGCATCAGAGTGAGGGAAGTCTGCTTCCTCACCTTGCATGAGGACCGGAAAGACATGATCCACCATATCACACAAACGGCCATAGCTGAGAGAGAAACACAAGACTTTTGTCATTTTTCCTGTTGGAAGGCAGAATTCAGACATCAAAACATCGCCATGCACACGGCACTGATGAAAATCAAAAAGCAACTAGGCATATAGCTTACGAGGAAATATTTGTTTTGGCATGCTCCTGCACCAGCTCCCCCTTAGGATTGACAGTGAAAATCCTGTTGAGTGGAACGCCCACCTCCTTATAGGAATAGACATCCTGAAATAACACAAACAACCAGCATGTTTTAAAAATCACTGAGGCCAAAATACGAGCGAGTAATCCACACTGCGGATGTCAGCGCAGTATTCTCACCGTAGCTCTGTTGCCAAAAGCAGCGTAGAATGGTTCAGTGTTTGGGTAGAAAAGGTGCTTGATGTCTGTGAGACACTCGATCTTAAACTTCTCGGGCTTCTTCTCAATCACCTCCCTAAACACAGCATAATATTGAACATTCTTTTTTTGTGTCCTCATTGTAAATCTGCCTCAGCTAACTTTTTTTCAAAGGGTACATCTAAGTAATAACCACTAACTTGTCAGAGTAAATACTTTTGCCGTTGTTTAAATATGCAAAACAATAAAATGTACCTGCGACAAAATACTTTAGGTTTTGTGTTAATGGCCAAAAATAATCTAGAGTAGAATTTTTCTACCCCTTGCTGTATATCTGACCTGTGCAAGGCAGAAAAAAGACTGCTTGGGCTGAGCAGCACTGGGCCCATTGGCAGCATGGTTCCCCTTTCATTGACCCAGTGGAGGTAACCTCTTGTCATATCAGCCATGCCAATGGCCCTTGCAGAACAGTACATGAATTTATATCCATTTCTGTAACAAAAAAAAGGAAAGTATGAGAGACAGAAACATAGCATTGTGCTTCACCCCAACATATTGTATTTTAGCTGGAGGAAAATAAGCATGAATAAGACAGCACTCACAGGCTGACTCTGTGGTAGAGCCGTGCAATACCCTGGTGTGTCCAGTCTTTACCCAGTGTAGGGAGGATGTGGCCCAGAGTGTCAGATCTACAGCGTAACATAAGACAAACAAGGTCACAGAATAAAGCTGTCCCTTGAACCCCAGAACTGTGTAAAGTCTGACTCCTGCTGGTAATATGATAGAACTGAACAGGATGTAGGCCACTAAGTGTTATTTCACACCTTGTAATGGTTCCATCTATATCGGAGATGACTATCTTGTCATCCCAGCTCCAAAGATAGATTGTGCCATGACATCGGCAGGTGCCTTGATACTGAGTGGTCACGCTGAACACCACTTCATTAGGACCCTCCTTTAGCTGCAGGCTAGCCTGTAAACACACAGGTGAGGAAGGTTAAGAAGTTTTCTTGAGGTTTTGGACGTATTTCTATTTTCACTTTGCCTCGACTGCTAAGTAATTTAAACTCTGAGATGGTCTTATTAAAGACAATGTATTATTGTTTGTTACTGTACAGATTTCTTCTATATGTAGTGAACCACATGAGCAACATATCTTAAATAAGGTTTAAGATATGTTTGTATTCCTGTTTATGTCAATAAAAGAAAGTGTAGAAACAAACACTGTACCAGCTGCTCTGACGTGAGCCGAAGAGTCTTCTTGTAACAAATGCCACCAGAACTCTCGAGGGGCTCTGACTGAAAGACTCCTGATACCTGACTGGATGATCTGTGGTCTTCATCGCTTGAGGATGATTCATCCTTCAGCCTGAATTATCCAAGACAAAAATACTCATATAAGATTAAACAACTAGGAAAAAATATGTCAATAGGTGTGGAGAGAAAAATACACTGTTTTAAAGTTGAACATCACCTGTTTACTGGGGCCATTGTTATGGAACTCTCGTCTTGGTCTCCAGCTGCTTCTGTCACTGATTCCTGAGGAACAAAAAGGTCAAAGGTCACATGTATGACCCAAGGAAGAAATCTGACTAATCCTTTCCCCGTTCTTCCTAATGTCCAGTAAATGATATGGTGAATCATAGATAAACAAGTTCACCATCAGCATATCTATCTGTGCACTTACTGACTTATAGTCATTGTTCCTGCTTCTCCACGAGAACCACCAGCGTCCTCCTTTTTTTGGCATCTTGTCCTTCATAATGTTCTCCACCGATGCCTGGAGACAATCATGCATATATAACTCAAAACTGACCGAAAATGTAACTAAAAAACTGACAAAAAAGAGAGAGCACAAGAAAGCACAAAAAACCTAAAAGGCAAAGTAAAATATGACAAACACCACATTTCAAACCACACTAAACTCCAGCTAACTTGCTTGAAAAACAATTAGAATTGAAAACAATATGCCATGCAAATAGAAAAATAGCAGATGCTAGATTAAATGAAAAGTAATGATGATGTTCATGGTTGGACTCAAGTGAAAATATAGGGAAAAAGAGAGGCTGAAGGAAAGGGTAACAATGATAAAGCAACAAAGCAGGCAGATAAAGTCATGCCCCGACCAACACATAAGCAAAGCCAGAAAACATCATACAGGCTGGGAAGGACTGGAGCCAAACAGACCAGGGAGGCAGTATGAGAAGAAGCCAAAAGCAGAAAACACATAACTCAAACACCAACACTTGGTAAATATAAACATCGGGTGGATGGTGAAAGAAAGAATGTGTTTAAATAAAAGGGAAAAATAAGAAGGGGGACAAAGACATGACATTAATCAAGTGTTAGGTCAATGAATTTACGATAACAGTCCACTGTGATATAGGACCGGCAAATATGCTATAAGCTCTCCCATGCGTCGAGTAATTTTGATCGGTAGCATGTAAGTTTTGTTCACTTGGGATAAATGGAAAAAATTTAAATCTTCACTTAGTTTTGAAATATTGATTATTGAAACAAGGAATGATTGTGAACACATTTTAGTTGGTGTTATCTTGTTGTATTAATGAGAGGTGGCTGGCAAACAACAATAGTGAACCAGAGTGAAAAAAAAACAGATTAAGGAGAATAAATTGTAAAATGCCAGAAATGCTCTGGAGTAAAGGTGGTCCATAACATTGCAATACAACAAACACCATATAACAAGTAACAATAATGAATACAACAGTAGATAGTAGCCAAAGTAATGTAGATTCATCAAAGCAAAGTGTGACTTTACGTATTGTTTCAGACAAAAAGCAAAACTCTTCATTTACACATTTTTATCGATTAAATATAACAAAACGTAATGGTCCGTCTTCACAATTTTTTAGAGGGCAGAGATTTGTGGCATTCATGTCGAATGGAAAGAATCAGAAGTAAATACTTGTGTATCACTGTGGTGGTCTTACCTGTGGCAATGGTTTCTGGTAGACCTGCATGGCCAGCATGACAGGAGCAGCTGTGTTCCAGTTGTAGTACCTACAACAGGTGACAGAGGAAGGTATTATGCACGCCTTCATTCTTAAAGACATCTACTGGCAAAAGATGGCTTACATATTAGCAAAAAAAAAAAAAAAAGCTTGTATATGTCAGACGCTCATTTCAAATAAAGAGCAGTAGAAGTACATACTTGCTTCCTATCTTGACCACAAGGTTAGGGTCATCAATAATAGAGGGGTTTTCAGAGAACTGTTGGTAGGAAACAGCCTTCTCCATGAATTGCTCTGTAGCAGGAACAGACAGAGGCAAGAACAAATGAGACAAAAAAAAATAGATCCGACTGATAAGATAGTTTTTTCATATAACTTATTTTTGTCTGTGTGTAATGTTAAAAATCAATTTATTTCTGTTTGAAATATGTAAAACATGAACAGACCTGCAACATTATTTATGAATATTGTTAAAGTTTTCAAATTAAAATATATAATATGTTGTTTTTAATTTCTTTACTAGCACATATAAGCTTTATCTCGACAACTGCAAATATTTCCTGTACATTATTTCACTATTATTATCCAACCTCATTCCCTTGAACATTCTCTGTCCCACCTTTTGTAATCTCCCTGTTATCAGTGAGTCCTCCACACAAAGAGATGGCGACATGAGGTAGATCACACACTTGATCCACCAAACTGTCCACGCCACTGTCCACCCCGCTGCTGCCCACTGACTGTGGGGATTGGTTAGCGCTCCGCACACCCACCATCATCTCAGAGTCCCCCTTCATCGAGCTGCTGCCTCCGTCACTGTGGAGGGAGAAATACACACACATGGATCACACAGTAATTCTTAATTCTATTATGCTATACTATGTAAATAATGGCCTAAAATGTATTTAGTACACTTCAAGTTCTTCAAGGCTAAATTCTGTTTTGGAATTGGAGTTTTCGAAGATCTTGAGAGGAGGAATATCTGTCTTCTCTTAGTTATAAAGAAGCTCAATGGCTGTTACCATGTGGTGACAAAAGTACACCTGAAAAAAGGTCTCCTTCTTTCTCGTAGCCTAGCTACCTCATTAATCTTCCTCATGCTATCAAGTTGAAATAATCTGCTATTATAAACACTTACAGTGAAGTAATAATAACTAGTTATAGAAAAAAAACAAACCTAATGTTATACAAAAATCATCCATAAAGTATTCTTTGCTCTGTGTGTCAGTGGAAAGGAATGCTGTGATCCCTGTTATGGCCACCAGAGGGTGCTACAACACATGCTGTACATACGTTTTAGGAAAGTAGAGAGCAGCTACTTCAGGCTCCAGTTCTGTAATGTCATCCAGGTAAATACCATCAGCACCCAGGTGTTGACTTCTCTTTTCTAGAAGAGACATTTATCAGTGCATAAAAGAGAAAACTCAGAAATTTAGACACACTGAGATCAAGATATCCTTTGTTTACGGGCAGAAAACTCAAACAGTACCTTTCCTCTTGGACGGTGAATCAGTCCTTCTGATGGGACTATTCCTGCTATCTTCCAAATGATCAGGAAGAATTCTCTGAGACACTGAGCATGTTGTCAAACTCTCCATCTGTACACATGACGGCCCAACACTTTCCACTTCTCTTTCTAAAGGAAAAAGCACAGCATTTCTCAAAGCATTTTAATGTGACGCTGTGCAAATTTATCCTGCTTTTAGATATTTGTACATTCAGTGCAAAGTTTTATTCTACCTTGTTCTCCCACAATGTGTCCATTTCTGTTTTCCTCTGTGTCTTTGTCCAGTGGTGGCACTGGACTGCATGGAGTTCCCGTGTCACTGATGGCTCGGAAGTGAGTGCTAGGAGACACCGGTATGGAGACAGCAGCGGCAGAATCCTGCTTCTGGTGGGCGGTCAGGAAAGATGGCTGTAAAAGAAAAACAAACAGTCAGTTCACACAATATTTGCTTTCTCGCATACATTTTATTAACCCCACCCCTTAGTCATGTTTCCTTATCTCCACTCATATAGGCTGAAGTCTTCACATTACTTTTAAAATAGATATGGCTTTGTTGGTTCTGATCAGCAGGTAGAATCAGTTCAGTTCAGAATCAGCACATTTGTGTGCATTTGTTTGACTTTGGGTGTGCAAACTATGCAGACATACTTTTGTGTAGTCCTCCAAGAAACTAACAGTGTGTAGCCTAATGTTGATGAAGCTGTGTGTCGACTGATACACAAAGTGGATCAGCATGAGTAGTAAAGGGAGCAACTGTGGAGCACAACCCGAAGGCGAGAAGCATGAAAAAACAAAAAAAGCAGCACGGGAAGTACAAATAATGGGTGCGGTGGAAAGTTTTCATTGTTTGTACACTTTATTTTACCTTGACTCTTTGCATGTTATAATGCAGTAAACAGCTACAACATGTAGTTATATGTATATATTGTATGTTATGACCATGCAGTTGATTTAAATGCTGCCATACCCAAAAGGCAAAGCCAACAGACACAGGTCACTATGTGATGCCATGTGTGGTTATGTACCTGGGCAGCCTGTGGTAACTCCCCCCAGGTCCATAGCATCTCAGGGTTGTCCTTAGATGGATTTGTTAGCTCTGAGTCACTCTTTGGTGTTGAAGACTGTGAATCGTCTGGGCTGCTGGAAAAGTTAAAGTCAAACATTTGTTTTGGATTGTCTGGTACTTCACAGTTTCAAAGTTACAAAGTTACAAAACGTATCATTCTTTATGCAAATTTTGAAAATTTGTGCATTATTTCATATTCAGTGTTCAGAGAGGGTGGAATCTAAGGTGATACCTAGTAGGAGAAGAGAAGTGAGAGGACTGCTGAGGACAGGAGATGGATAGACCACAGGGCTGAGGAATGGACAGAGTCTTCTTTATCAATTTACTACAGAAAGAATAAAAGACAAAAAGAACAGAAAAAAGAGAAGGGAAGAAAAGAGAGAATGAAAGACAGTGAATTGTGATTACATCTAATTATCATGAGGACAGAAAACATATTAAAATGTGCAATATGCTATGAACAGAATAAATAAGGATTTGATGAGAATAGTTTATTAAAAAGTTCAAGTGTGTGTCTGTCAGTGTGACAGACACACACTTACATCCAAATACCTCTGTGAATGAGACCAATCAGTGCTGGGGAGAATGTGGGCATTGGCAGTCGATCCCTGATCACCATACACAGGTCTGATCACAAATACACACATCCAGTGAGATGTCAGTCATGTGCACAAACATTTCATTTCATCATTAGTGCAGACACTGGTATTTACTATGTAAACAGTGTGTCGATGCAAGTCGTATCACATCCAAGAAACTATGGTATGGTCTTTTTATTTGTTGAAAATGAAAACAAAATGTCATAGGCTATTTGACTGTGACCACATATCACAAACCAGCCAAGGAAATACACCCATTAAAGTACAATATGGAGAATAAGCACAGACACTTTTTTTTTGCATGTCTTTAAGGGTTTCAGGATCATGTGGCAAACTTCCTAAAAAAGGCTTGGAATGGCTTCAGTAAGGATGACCCCGTGGGCCATTCTTTCAAAGAGACAGTGCGCGCTGTGGGAAACGGACAAATCCTTGGAGCAAGTCCAACAAGCAGAGCTGGTTTCCAAGAGGGCTTCACACATGAACACAAACATGCACAAACCTGCATGTACAGATAATTTTGCTTCTCTTTAAACACTTAAGAAAATTATTTATTTATTTATTAAACAGAAACTAATCTTAATTCCATTTAACACCGGTTAAAGAGAAAATTGGTCCTGGTTTTCAACATAAACACACCCCATTGATTTTTCTGATGCCTTCTCACTGTTTTGAGCTGTGCAGGGCTTGCTTAGACAAATTAAGATCTATCAATGTTTGAATATGAATCTGGTGAAAGCAGGTGGGCTGTTTGTTGTTGCCATTCAAATCTGATGAAACTACACCAACACAGCAGTCCTCATGAAGCACGTGTACTAAATTTTTCAGTGTTATATTCTTCTCTTACTAAGTAATTTTTCAACACATATTTTAATTGGAGATAAAGTGTTGGAATTTCAGGAGCGGGACCACACCTCCAAACACGCTCCTTCCGATTCTTATCTATATATGTTCCCCCAGTTCTACAAGCTGTTCATTCTCGTTTATGTGCCCCACCCTCCACCCCCTCTTCAATTCTTTAACTTCTTCACTTCTATTTAGTGCATGGGGATCTGCTACACCCGGGAGCCGCCACCAGGCCCCTTCGAGGCCTTCCCAAAATCGCAGCTCAATCCACGTCCGAGCCATTCACCTTTATCTACTAAAACGCTGTCAAACCTAAAATGAGGACGTGGGCCCAGGTAGTGAATATATACATACGTAATCTGTGATTTAAATGATATAAATAGAGGCCCAGCTTTTAGACAGTTCAAACAACCACTTAAACACATACCATGCATGAAAAATGAAAGCACACACACACAAACACACATAGGTTTTCCACTTAACACAGTTAAGGAATTACTGGCAGTGGTTCATCAGCTTCACATACAACACTGTGACAACCAACAAATGTTTTTTTTCCCTGTTAAATACCAGGCTGGCAGGTATAATAACCTCTCTTTCTTTCTCCCTCTCTGTTTCATACACACAAACATATTCAGACTTTCTCTTGCACGCACACACCTGCTGCTGTCCCCCTCCATTTCCTCATCCGAGCTCAGGTCAATAGTGAACATGTCCTCATCATCTGAGAACTCTTCTCCACTTTCCTCTCTCCTCAGTCCTGCGCCTCCTCCACCTCCCTCTGGCCGTGCCTTTTTCTTTCTCTTTCTCCTCTTCTTGTTCAACCCTCCTTCACTTTGCTGCAGTCCCAGATTCTGAACAGGAAGCGGGCTGCATGGGATGGAGTCTATGTGATGGGAAAGAGTATCATAAAAAACTGTTTAAGAAAATGCAAATTGTCACAAATTCTAACGCTGTTTTCAACGGGGCCTACCATGGTGACGAGAGTTGCCCCTGGCCAGCTGTGACTTCATTAACTCCTGCCCTGTTGACATGATTGGTGATGTTGCCAGGTAGGATGGAACCACTTCCTGTTTCCAGGGAAAGTGAGATAAGGTCTGAAATTACCAAAACTTGACGCAAGTCTTTTCTGCAGTACCATCTCTTGTGTAGACCACAGTATCTATAATAGCTGCTTATACTGACATGAGAAGTGCTTCTACTTTTGTTTTTATTATTATTATTATTGTTGCCTTATTGAGAACTCTTTGTTCATACATTTAATGATGCAATTGTCTTCTTTGGTTTAAGCCATTTGCTTTGGTTCTGTGACATTTATATCTGGAAATTATCTGGAGATATTAAGAATTATTACACAACAGCAAGTGAAAATTGCCCTCAGAACAGTTGTAATATAAAATAGATTGAGAATCCAATCATGTAGGACAAGATGCAAGAATAAAGTGGAGTATTTTAAGGTCCCATCACTCTCTCTACAGCTGGGGGTGATAAAAAAGCCTTGAGTATAGCAGGTAATGACCAGGCCAAATATGTTTGCTCTCTGACAAAATGTCATATCAGTCCATATTGCAGATAAGAAGATTATTCTATAAGGAAAATGAAATATTGCAACAACAGATATGGTCATTCCCACAGCCAAACAGCCGGCTAAATAATCTGGTGAAAATTTGAGCTCAGATTAGCAAAATCACAGAGATTTGCTCATCAGGGTTGCACTGCCAAGAGGCTGCCAGAAGAATAAACAGAGACAGAGAGAGAGAGAGAGAGAGGGAGGGAGGCGGAGGCATGATAAAGGGATGATCCAAACAGAGCAGACTCACACATGCCTTGCAGTTCACGTGTCACAGCACAGTCCAACACAGCACAATTCATTTAGATTGGAGTGGAAAAGGGATAGTACTGAGAATGTGCACTGCACAGATCTACTCTGAGCTCTATCCTCAGAGGGAAATATCAGCTCTAAAGTCAGTTTTAGTTCCAGTATTTAAATTGTTTTTGTTTTTTTACTCCAATCTGTGGATATTTCAGTTTCTCACTGAACTATAAGTGTTATTCCCACAAGAGCATTTGTGCACAAATATTAAGTTCTTAAACCACACAAGATCCACTATAAAGCAATTTGTTTATATGCCGCAAAATGCAGTGTAATAAATAAGATTACATTATTTATTACATCTGTGATATTTGCATTAAAGGTTTGTCAAATGCACATGCCATAAAGATAAAGACAGTAATAATTCTCTTTATGTGTCACCCTTTAGGGCACAAAATCATTAAGTTACATCATCAGAGATTTTTCTTTTATCAAAGCACTGGTATTGAATAGGTATTTCTGATGTTGTAGCATAAAGATGAGGATTTTTGGCTCAATTTTTGTGCATTTATTTGATCATGCACAAACCCCTGTAAACGTTACACCTTGAGAAACAGAGGTGAAGTGTGTGCAGAGTGTACATTTGGACTTGAGATGTGACAACTTAGACTGACACAATCTGCACAATCTGCGAGCTATGACCTCTTCGTGTGAGTGGCAAACACACCGTGCTGTGCTACCAATGTGCTATTACCAGCTAGAGGTTTTATGTCCTCATACTGCTCCTCTTTCATAATATGTACAGTATGTCTCAGTAATTTCTGAGGGCAGTCTGTGTGTAACAGACTATACAGTGTGTGAAATGGCAGATCTATAAATAGGTCTCCGGTGGTTTTCCACTCTCTGGAGAGAGAGTTATGTTAAGGAGAGGATTCGAGTCTAGACCAAAACTACAAGACAAACATGGTCAAACCGAATTTGCAAATAACTCTATGTGGGACTGAAACTAAAAGCCATTATTTTCTTGTCTGTATTATAGTATTGATTTACTAATAGCTTCTTCTCTATAAGATGGACAGTAAGTAATGGATGCACCATTAGATGGATGTAATCCTTCAGAAAAGGAATTAGAACCTCTCAGATTGCAACATATTCCTTTTCATTCTCGACCAGGGGAAAATGCGAGCTCTTATCGTTGCTCACCACTTCACAAGTAACATTGTGACTGCTGACAGATGTTGTTTGCCACAATAGATCTTCCTTGAAGTACCCCTCAACCTCAAATACTCCCATACTCTCTCCAACCTCCCATGAGACGTTACCTATCGCGTTACAGAATCTGGTTTCAAAACAGAAGGGAATGTTCCCAGATTATGCTGTTTCCTGTGACGTGTATGTGCATGTGCGCTGCAAATACTTCTCTGTAACACGGCGTATTACAGATACATAAAAAGCTAAAATCTGACAGATAAATTCAGCTTCAGGCGATTGAGGCAAACCAGTGGGTAAAGTCTATGGTTGAATAATGTGAGGCGTTTCTATTACAGATGCTCCAATTTATCAGTTGAACATTGTGTCTGTTGCCATTTGCCTGGAAGCAAATAAAATGGTGTCTGGCACCGGCAGTGGTCAATGTCTGTCTGTCCTCGCATGACACATTTGTACTGCGTAAATGTTCATAAGAGCTTTTAGACTTTAAAAACAAATTTCTTTGTTTCCCTGGCTGAAATGGGAAGAAAATGACAAAGTGTTGCCTGCTCCGGGCTAATTGTTGGAAGTAAGAAAACACCCTGTATAACATGTACAATGTAGCTCCATTACAGCTCCAAGACAACACAAAACACCTTTAGGCAAATGTTGCTGTGAATTGACACTATATGAATCAGTCATTCATTCCATTCAAATGTCTTTTTCTCCACCCACATATCAAAATTAGACAGTGACAGACTGTCAACTGTGTGTTTAGTGTTTTTATGGAGAGCAGTCTGACTGACCAGTGTTTGTCTCTGCTTTCTGCTTTCTGCTTGTCATGATGGTTTATTTCTGGGAAGCTAAACTCGTGTTTGCCAAGAAGATGCCACAGGAGGACAGAAGCACTTGTTGTGCCTTGTTATTGAGCCTAGTGTTTTCTGTTGATCTGCTAAAATGTTTATCTGCTTATCTAAAAACAAGCTGATAAGGTCAATGCTTGGATTTTTTCCCCCAAGTATGACAACACTAGGATACTTTATATACACGTATATAAATAAAAAATGTACTAAATTCATAGAAAACCTCATAATATTAAGAAATTTTGAAGTATATTTTACGCTCCTTAAAGCTGTGTGGTAAAACTGACACCGCAAGTGAGTCAAGATACATCTTTTTTCTTACTCTGGGCTTGTCAGGGCAGGAAGAGTAGACATTAAAACTTGGCAATTAAAGTAACAACAACGTGTAGTTGCAGATTAATCAGTGAGTGGTAAAACCACTGAGAATCGCTACTACCTAAGAGGGCAAATAATAATGTAGCTCCGTTGGAGCACAGCAATAAATCAAGCACTTCTTGTATATTAGTTCAGGCTTTATGACCTTCATATCTGCGAGTAATGTTCTGTGCTATTCTTGTGTGTGTTTACTGATTCAGGAGTAATGACTCTGTCAATCACTACTCACCATTTTGTTCTCAGTCTCTTTAACAAAGAAAGCCTCTCCATTTTCTCCCAGCTTCATGTGTAAGCTCACTGGCTCTCCATTAATTTCTATGTCCACCTGCAGAACAAAACAGAAAAAGAATTGATTAAGACTAATGCCTTGGACTTCATCAGCATTTCCTGACAACCTCCAGACTGGGATGTTGAGAAGACCAATGCAGTACCTTTAGGCTATAAAAAAAAAAAAAAAAAAAAAATCTGTTATATCATAATGTTATCATTAAGATACTGACTCATGAGTTTTAGTGATTGTAGTCCTGTTTTAATGATATAATGCACTGTTTTAGTTAGTGAGTATTTTTTTCAAAAAACATACTATAGCACTGCACAAATGAATGTAGATGAAATTTATTTATTTATATATTAAAATTTACATTTAGCTGTTGTGAAATATAAAATAGATTTTTAACAAGTGCAGGTTAGAGAGCGCTCTATGATCTCACCACTTTCTCACGTGACCGCAGCACACCCATCTTGCCAAAGCGGACGTGAAACGGAGAGCACTGTAAGGAGCCATCTGGCTGCCGGACCACAATGACATCTATACACCCAGACAGTGTTGCAGGGTTGAGCCCTCTGTACAGCTCCTTGACCTGCACGAACACCTGCCCCGCCAGCTGACCCACATAATTCATGGTTTGCAACTGGGAGAGAGAGCGTGAGAGAAGAAATATAGGAGATTATTCATCTGTTTTAGTCACGTTTCATGTCTTTAACGTCAAAACACAATGCAAGGCCATCTCGTTACATAATTACACATTAAGACACATTATTGATGTACTGAGTCCAGTTTGTGCCCACTCATGCCAGCTAACTGCATAATCTTAAGTGGTTTCTGGCAGGTTGCTGATACCTTAAACGAAGACAGCTTCATCATTCTTTTCTCTACTCTTGTGGTGCTTCTGAGTGCGGGGTATGTTTGTGGGTGTGACCAAAGTTGGTATATGAGAGCATTCTGCTTTTCAAAAAAGACAGAATGAGGGGGTGCGCTTCAGCATTATAAACTCTGAAGCGCATTTTCCTTTCTGTAGTGCAAATATACAGTCCATCAGGGATGTCTGGCATTATTATAGTACGGCAAACATGCTCTTGTGAGCGCGTCACAGACAGGGAAATGCCTTCAGTGTCCTCCAAGATTTGTGGTTGTGAGTAATGGAGAAAGGAACAGCAATCCATCTGTTATGAACTGAACAGCCTTATTAATTTTTTATGAATAAACAAGTTGATATTTCATGAGGCTTCTTCTGTTGTATTGTATGTTGCATTGTTGTATGTTCTATGTCTTTGCAATGTACAACCTAATGGCCCTACAGCTATGATGGCTTATTAATAGTAGCCACTATGTAATAGTCAATGTTAATTGTAACCAGATATTTCTAGAGAGAATGTTTAAAAATATATGAATCCCCTTTTGGTGAGAGGCATACAGAAGCAAGAGGGAGAGCGGGAAAAGGTTACGAAAGGGTGGTGAGGCCAGGTGTAACGTGGGTATAAACACATTCAAGAAAATTGTAACCACCTGTCACCTGCTTGTGCTGACTAAGATAGTGTCACATACACAAACATTACAGCACGCCCAGTCGGCAGATGGCTTCGTGCTTCAGCAAACTGTGCAAGAACGCTGATGATGAGGATGATTCATTAACGCGCATCAATTATTGAACATCACAGATTGGGGATCTTTTGTTCTGATGGCCTAGCTTTATTCTACTGCTCATCGAAGCCACATGAGTCAATCATCACACCCTTGGTCTAACCAGGCCACAACAATAATAACACACCACACCACAACACTGTTATTAGAATAACAACTACACGCTGTGT